>NC_087373.1:23702386-23756064 GCF_031761385.1 Necator americanus
ACAACGAATTGCGCTACACTGTATGCGCTGTACTGGCTCTAATATCAGAGATGAGTGTAACCCGATAAAATTTGACGTGGCAACGAAAAACGTACATTATTTCTGCACCGACTTAATAATCAAATGCGGTATAGTTGCAAGAAGTATATTTATTTATTTATATTTATATGTGTGTTCAAGTTCTTGTCTAGAGAACACATTGTTCCCCCATGCCATAGAACGAATTGTGAAATAAATTTGAGCATACTTGTTGAAACAGATTGCTTTTGTTTCTTTCATCATCGCTCGATATATATATTTTTTGTAGCTTGGTTAGAAGGGAATGCCAATAATTGGTCGCTTCGACTGAACCGAACACGAGGTTGTTACAATCATTTATTCATGGGTAACGTTTCAGTAGTATCGCCTTCTTCAGAGTATGAAACCCTGAAATCGAACGTGACGACAGTACTACAATCAATATGGAAATATCAACAGAATGCAAATGGCCTGCAATAAACTTGGTGAAACCCACAAGTAGTGAACTGTCATCGGAGATCCCTCTTCGTTGGTTGTTATAGGATAGTCATTTGAATTTTCGAAGTCCGCTATGGCCTGATCTCGTAGAATGTTCTAGAAGTCGCCCAGAATCGTATGTAAATGGGCTGTTTCCTCTTTAATTGTTCTAGTAAAGTTTCTATCAACGCTCGGCTACAACAGGACCACACCAATGTTTATTATTGTTGCATTTTTATTTTGTTTCTTTTGTGTAGGGTGCGGAGACTCTTGGGATCTTTGTCCTCATCGTTCTGATGAATAAATAGGTGGTTCAGTGAATCTTTGTTGCCAACCAGACGACCACTCACGAGCAAGGCGAAGTATATGCAATACATACAAGCAAGAGGTAATATAAGCGGGCATGAGCATAACTACTTGAGTTGCAGATGAGGTCACAATAAGTGACCATCATCGGTATGATGATATCTTTATTTCTCACGATCTGCGGACACTGTGAGCAACTTACGAGTGCTTTCATTGAAGGATATCCCAAACTACTACGACAGCAATCGTAGGAACAAAGAGAACAGGAAACGAGTGCAAAAACATAGTCTGCGCGCTGGTGCAAAATTTTTTGCTGTAGTCATGCTGAATGCAGCTTCCATTACATGTCAATATTATTTATAGTACGAAAAGTGAACATCAATAGACAAAAGAAGCTTCGAAAAAGCATGGCTGCGGAGAAGGCGCCAAATTTGAGACCAGAAAAAGAGAAGATATATAAATAATATTTCCATTATAGTCCAAATTTGTTTTAGTATTAGTAACGTCCCACGGATCTCCCTCACTAGAGGGATCACAGATGGTTAGTCGCGAGGCTACGTGGCGCGTCTACGGGGGGGGGGGGGGGATAGGGGGCTAATCGTGGACCAAAAGCGACCTTGTGCTTGTCCAGAGACGCAGGTGGATTCAGGGGATGGACACTTTGTTTCTACTGAGCCAAGACTGACTCATGACATCCTTGTATCCCGCACGTCGGTCCGGCCAAAAGCCTGCAGTCAAGTGACTGGGAGGTGCAAGGGAGGCGGCTTGGAGTCGCCTCCAACAAATAAGCTCCACATGTCCACTCCGGAAGAACGGAAGTTCTCCCAAAAACTCGTGGGACTAGAGGCTTGCAACCTGCCCATGGGTTTTAAATTTTATGCAAAACACAGTGATAGAAAGGAGTCTATTGATTCCGGAGGAAAGCCGCTTGCATCGGAAACGGCCAACGAAGATCTGATGATGCAAGCCAAGATGATCAAGTACGACGTCATCGGACTGACCGAGACGAGACGACGTCACCCTCTCAACGCCGTATATGAACCTGGAGAAGAACTGTTCTTAGGAACATGCGACAGTAGAGGTGTAGGTGGAGTTTGCGTCCTCGTCAACACGAGTATGGCAGAGAACATCGACTCTTTCGAACAACTTCCGACCCTAATCGGACGTCTGCGGATGAGAAGATGTAGTCCAACGCCAGCTTTGACTACGCTTTGACTACGCTCCAACATCAAGCTACGAAGAAGAAGAAGTCGAAGCTTTCTACACGGATCTGGAGAAATTCTACCGAAAAGGTCATGCCTTCTACAAGGTCATAATTGGCCATTTCAACGCCAAAGTTGGCCCAAGAAGAACGCCGGAAGAACTTCACATCGGGGCCCACGGCCTACAATGGAACGACCAGGGGGAGAGTCTTTCCGAGTTCATCATGACGACTAAGACCATCCATCGGAACTCGCAATTCCAGAAGCTCTCCTCTCTACGATGGACGTGGGAGTCACCCTGTAGAGGGTACCGTAATGAAATAGACCACATCATCGTCAATAAAAGGTTCTGCCTGACGGACGTCGCTGTTGTACCAAAGTTCTATACATGATCGGACCATCGCCTCCTCCAAGGGAGATTTTCCTTCACGAGGAGAGAAAAGAAAGCCGCCAACTCCAGAGAGCGAAATCCCAGAACTATCATTAACCAGGATCTCTTCGCTACACTAGCCGGCTTTTGGAAAGATTCCGCAATGGACAACATCGACGAAGAATATGAGCGGCTCGTTGAACACCTTCACGACTGCGCGAACAAGGCTGAGAGTTCTAAAACCACCAAGAGACGCTTGTCTCTTGAAACTCTTGAGCTGATACGCCAACGTGGAGCTGCACGAGCTGCAGGGAACCAAGAACTCACGTCCGAGCTCGCAAGGCCTTGCAGAGAGGCGATAAAGGAAGACCTTGAAGAGAGAAGAGCAGAAGTGCTGGCTGAAGCTGCAGAGGCGGGGAAAAGCATCCGCTATGCCCGCCGAGACGTCGCCAGTCGCAAGACGAGGATGACTGCTCTCCGGAACCCAAAGGGAACAACCTTTGCATTGAGAAGGGTGATGGAGAAAATCATCTACGACTTCTATTCTGATCTCTTCCACTTGCCTCCTCACCATCTAAGGGAAGACGGACATGTCATTCCAGGGGTTCTCCCGTCCGAAATACGCCATGCTATCATGTCTGTAAGAAATCGTACGGCACCCGGTCCCGACAGAATAAGACCAGAACACCTGAAGAACCTTCCGCCACTATTCATCAACATCCTGGCGAGGCTCTTTACACGTTACCTTTGCAAATGCAAGGTTCTGAAGTTCACGAATGCAAGGTTCCTAAACAGTGGAAGACCAGCAAGACCGTGTTTTTGTACAAAAAGGGAGATTCACATGACATCGGCAACTATCGTCCAATCTGCTTGCTATCCGTCATCTACAGGCTCTTTACAAGAGTGATCCTTAATAAGATTGAGAAAGTATTGGATGAAGGACAGCCATGCGAGCAAGCAGGGTTTCGAAAAGGATTCAGCACGATTGACCACATTCACACTGTTTCAAAACTCATCGAGGTATCACGAGAGTACAAGACACCGCTCTGTCTCACCTTCATCGACTTAAAGAAGGCCTTCGACTCAGTTGAGACGGAAGCGGTCGTGGAAGCCTTGGACAACCAAGGCTTCCCCACTCAGTACATAAAGGTACTTCGAGAGTTGTACAGTAACTTCACTACCGGAATTTCGTCATTCTACAAGAATATCATCATTGACGTGAAGAGGGGGGTCCGACAGGGTGATATAATCTCACCCAAAATATTCACAGTCACCCTCGAGAACGCAATGCGAAAGTTGGAATGGGACGACATGGGAGTGAAGATTGGTGGTCGGCAGCTACACCATTTGCGCTTCGCTGATGACATCGTACTGATAACACCCAGCATCAGCCAAGCGGAACGAATACTGACCGAATTCGACGAAACATGTGGATGCATCGGTCTTCAGCTGAACCTACAAAAGACGATGTTCATGCGCAACGGATGGATCTCGGATGCTCCATTCACGCTCAACGGAACGAACATATCCGAATGCACCTACTACGTTTATCTGGGTCGGGAATTGAACATGATGACCCCGAGCTGGGCAGGAGGAGACGAGCGGCTTGGGGAGCGTACAACAGCATCGAGGATGTAGTGGAGAAGACAAGGAACACCCGGCTCCGTGCTCACCTCTTCAACACCACCGTACTTCCTGCTTTGACTTATGTTTCGGAAACCTGGGCATTTCGCAAGCAGGAAGAAAACGCGGTGAGCGTCATTGAACGCGCAATTGAGAGTGTGATGCTAGGAGTATCCCGTTTCACGCAAGTGAGGGACGGGATTCGAAGTCCTCTCCTAAATCAGCGATCGAAGATTAGAGACGCCGCCGCGTTTGCCAAGGAAAGTAAAATAAGTTGGGCCGGACACGTGATGCGCTTTAACGACAACCGTTGGACCAGAGCCGTGAGCGACTGGGTTCCCCGCGATATTAAGCGCACTACAGGAAGGCTGCCGACCCGATGGTCAGATTTCTTCACGAAGTCTTTCAAAGAAAACTGTGATGCTCTTCGTGTCCCACGCGAAAGGAGGAACCACTGGGCTACTCTGGCACGCGATCGGGACAAATGAAAGAATTACTGGTGCCTGCTCGACCAGTTCGAAGATCAACGGGAGTCAAGGTGATCAAGGTGATTAGTAACGTCGGAACAACTCTGGTAAGGGTCAAGCGTGCGTTGAGAATTTCTCAACAGGGAGTCGTAAGGGGGGTGTCGAAGAAGGAGGAGGGTTGTAAGGGTTGTCGGCAGAGGAAAAAAAATGAAGAGAGCAAGCAGAAAAAGGCGAGCGGATTGTCGATTTCAAATAAACTCATATTAAAGGCATATTTTGGGTATATTATTATATTATATTAGGCGCATATATTATATATTAGGCGCATATTAAAGGCAAAATGTTGGAAAAATAGATGGCGTGATGTTTTTTTTTTCAGACTTTGCTGGTATAATTTCACATCTTCTGATTAAGAACTAGTTTGGGAAAATAAAAAATGAATGAAGGACAACTAGATTACGATAAATGTGAAGGATCATGGGTACGAAGTCAAAAAAAAGAGTGCAAATTATGCAATTCGCTCTGAACGCAACCTTGCGACTTTGCTTTTAAGCGAATCGTTTTTAAAAAAAGTTATCAAGAAAATGGAAAATATTCAGTACGAGAGAAAGAATCAAAGAGTGAGTACAGGTGCTTTGTCGGCTGAAGCTGGTTGATGCTCAATAATCTTGAGGGTTTGATGACGCAACGTGATGTACCGCCGTTTTATTGCGACTGTCAAAGATCAATCTCTGACAAAAGTCGGATTTTTGCATTTAGTGCACGAGAGTCAAAAGAGAACATTTTTATCCGACAGTAATGAATGTATTATCACCCGAAAATGCAATTTCGATGCTGCTATTGAAAAAAGACATTGCAATTAGACATAAAATTAGTAGAATTAATACCCAGTGGGCTCCACGAGTTTCTGAATATCGACGCTCAAAGTGAATTTCATGCAATAAAACTGGCTGCGTTTTGTAGAGGAAAATATCTTCTATATTTTTACAATGCTTGCTGCTTCTAGCCTCTATTTTTTTTTTTTTGAAAACTAGTTAAGAATAATTCTGAATTTCGCCTCAAATTTTCGAGTTTTTCTCAACTAGTTTTTGCGAAAATCATAACACCTACAAAGACCAAAATTTGCAGTTAACGGTCCTCTATGATGTTCTATCAAGATCTCCCACAGCGGTACCGTAATCTCGCAACGTGAAAAAGTGCGAAATCTCACATTTTCGACTACGCGTCAAAATCTGTGCAACTTCAAGAAAAATCCAGTAACTCAGCTCGTAGTTCATAAAGAAAAATTATTTTTGAAGTATATTGTAGAGGAAGATTTTTGCTATCATGAACCATTTTTGCTTTCTTCCAGGTGGTTTTAGTTCCCTCAAAAGCCAGTTGAGAAAAAGTTGAGAAAAATGCTAAATTTCTCAACGATTTCTCAACTAGTTTTCAAAAAAGCTAGAGGGTCACTGAAAAAATATCTTCACTATTTTATAGCGCAAATCTTCATTTACAGAGAACGGCCAGCTTTCTTCCTCCGTCTCTTCTGCAGTCCGTTATTCATATTTATTTCAAGCTACTAAAATCTGACCAGTCCAGCAGTAGTTTCCAATCAGGGCCTGGTTCTGTTCGCTAAAATGGCCTCTAAAAAACTATTTGCGAAGAACTGTGCTCTAAACACAATTTCAGAAAAACTGCCGGTGAAATGTTCGTCTCAGTGGTTTTTTTTCAGTTTTGGAAAAACCAAGGTTTCGGCGGAGATCGAACTCTCAGTTGTTCGCTTCTGTTGTCTATGAGTAAAATTGTTTGTAAATGGTCGGAAAGAGTGTGAAAAAAGGTTTAAAACGTGTTCTCCGTCGTTTCCAGTTACTTTTTTTTCATTTTTTTCCATTTTTTAGAAATAATGGTTCATTAATGGTTCCTTACAGTGAGCTATCAGTGGCGTCTATATTATATAACATACTTTTATTTCACTTGCGGGCACTTTATATTAATATCCATTCCAGCACTATTTGAGGCGGTTGTAGTGTAGCGGTCAGAGGTTCTGCTCCCCGCACGATCGATCGGAGATTCAAATCCCCCTAGTGCACACCGAGCCTTTCATCCCTCAAGGGTCGATAAATTGGTATGACATCTGTCTGGGAGGATCAAACACTGGCTTGCATCATCAACAACACAGGATCCCAAGCGGATTGATTAACGCCAGACACTTTATCCTTTATAGCACTATTCAGTAATACTTGGTATATTCTAATATTTGATCTACTTGTTGAGCGTCCAATTTGTTTCTTTAATTCTGTTTGTTAAAATTAATTTCTCATTGCTATATGAGCGGATATACTAGAAAGAATGAGAAAGAAGGGGTCCTCTATGGAGGAGGTCGTTATCAGGAGGGGTTTTTTTCCAGCTGGCGCCCAGCATTTGACCCTGACTCTGGTTCCTCCAAAAAAAAAAAAAAAGAACTGAGCAGTCTGCTCATGTTTATATTTATTGGCCTGTTTAAGAAACAAATCACCTACTCTCTCTTGTTTGGAAAGGGCATTTCTGAGGAAGTCAAGGTCATCAGCAATCATCACTCCCCGAAGTGAATAGCTCTAATTTTAGTGCGGAGTGGCGGCACAATCCCGGAATACAAATTAGAGGGTGGAAACAAATGAGGACGATTTTTTCCCAGCAAACAGCAGCAATGCCAATATTTATCAGCGCCCAAAACAGTCGTCTACTTCCTCCCGATAGTTATAACTTTAAATCTGTACCCTAATTAGTCCGGCAATTCATATTGCTTTGTGCCTCTATGCTTCGTCAAAAAAAAGTTGTGTTAGAGTCGGACAGCCCAATTCTTTTTTTTTTCATCGATTTTGGTTATTCTTCACTTCAAAATTTCTCGTGAAGAATCTTGCAAAATCAGGAAAATTTGGGAAGCGGTGATCTATTCATCTCCACCGAAAGTTTCTGGCGATGATATTTATAATACACACACGTTTTTTAATGCATCAAAATATTTAGGAAGTGAGGAGAATTGATTGAAGAATGTCTGGCAGACTTTGCACAAGTGCTCGAACGCTCGAATGATGATCTTCACCAATCATTCGTGTCCCATTCAAATTTAACGAAACTGACATATCCGAGTGATTCTGTTAAATGTATCTATAGGGAAATGAACCCATCAAATGATTTGATTCCAGAAAAGAGATGAGTGACCTAAGCAGCTCACACGACCATGGAAAAATCAGCGAAAATCAAAGACCAGGAATACCCGGTTCCTTAACAAAACCACCTTCCTGCACTGGCTTCAGAAACCTGGAGTCGATCGGGCACTCCATCGGAAAAGCGATTGTATCATTCCATACAAGTGGAAGGTGTTTTATCCTATGTCAGCGATAGAACACCAGGTACATTGGTGCATTCACTAAGGGAAGTAAATTATATTGGCAGAACACATTCCGCGACGACGGCGAAAGTTAGACAAGATTTTCAAGCGACTAAATTCCATGATATACGTCACGCTGCTAAGCACCATCGATTGCCAACAGTAGAACGTTTCCACAATAAGTGGTGCAATAGTGTCCAAAGTCAACCAAGTCTTTCATCCGCTAATATTAGATTTGTATATGACACTTGATACAGCGGCACGTCTCCGTCATTGTATACTCTGTATGCTGGTTGAGATCGGCACTGGCGCACCCAGAAATGTCGGCGTATCGCCTTGGCAATGATGGTCCCTAATCGATATCTCGCTCAGATGGTATGAGGAAGGCCCAATCTATGTCTACTTAAAGGCATCACTCCACGAATCTGGGGTGGTACAGGATTCAGGCGGATAATGCCTATACGGGTCGTAGATTGTGGGAAAGAGAGTGATTCCGTTCATTTCTCCCTATGCCAGTTTAAACGGACGACCCCGGAACCACCCAGCCTGCGATTCGTCGAAAACCCATTCGGACAAATCGTAAGAGGGGCGGGCGCAACGGTTACGCATTGCAGCAGAAGCCGTCGTAAGAAACAGTTCCGGGGTTGTCCGTTTACACTGATACTGGGAGAGATAAATGGAATCATCCTTTTCCCTACAGTCTGCGACTCCGTATAGGCATTGCCAGCCTGAAACCCGTACTATCCCAGATTCGTGGGGTGATATCTTCAAATCGTGCGCGTGCAGTCGCGTTTTGATGGCTTGCTGCGAGCTCTGCTATATAGTAGTGTCAAAACGACATGAAGCACGTAGCCACTACACGGTGCAGTTGCACACGCGGCTTCTCTCGAGGCGCTTCGGGAGCGTAGTGGCTAGGAGCGTGGGGAAACGCTTGCTGACACCTTCCACCGCTGCAGTTTGCGACGGTCTCAACTCGGTTCCAACTGTTGCCTCCACCGCCCCGTTTCGAGCGCATGCGCAAAAGCACTGCAACTACACGCGTGATTAATGTCGTTTTGACCCGACTATATCTTGGGCTCCATCACAAGTGTGAAGAGAGTGCGTACTTGCGAGCATTCCTTATGAACTCGCCGAGAAGTTAGAAAATTTCGAAGCTGTATCAAAGCAATAAGGTGAGCTATTGTCGGGTCAAAATGACATGAAGCACGGGCAGTTGCGTAGGCGGCTGCGCTCGAAGCGGTGGGGTGAAGGCAGCCTCTTAAATCGAGGTGGGACCATGGCGAACAACAAAGATGGGTGGCGGTAGCGATCCTTATGTCAACCCAACCGCTACGCTCCACCGCGCCGCTTCGAACGCAGCCGTTTACGCAATTGTCCGTGCCTCATGTCGTTTTGACCCAACTATACTTGTGAAATTTCCTCAGCCGAGGTACTCGTCTGTTCTCTTCGGATTTATATCTTCCGAACTTCGTAACTTTATTCTCTGCTAAAGACTCTTCCCTAGAGGTTCCTATGACAGCTAGTGTACGAACATAATCAGCGATATAATCTTGTATACCTCTGCGCTCACAGAAAACGTTGAAAAAAGGACGCCGTTGTTTAGAGCCAACTGAACTGATTGGTTTCTTGAACAAGATACTGGAGAGCTTCTATACTAAAGAGTTTCCCATTCCCGGAGTTGCCAGGTCCAGGGGAAACTCCAGGAATCTCTTAGAACCTTCATTTCTGCCTCCTGTTTTCATGAATCTAAATTCTCATCATTAGTTTTTTATGAATTTTCACGAATCGAATTGCTTAGCTAGGGCCCAATTTTGAAATCGTAATACTAATTTATTTACTTATCAGTTTTCAGATTTTACAATTTGACGGCCACTTAAAATAGGTTCGTCTCAGAGATTCTCGAGCCTTATATTTGTGTTAACTTCCGATTTCTGTCCCATTCAATTTGTTTTAGATGGTTCATCCTCAAAACATCATATAAGAAAAGAAACATGTTTGTACATAGAAGAATGACATGGATAGCCATCCAATGTGTATCTTTCAAACTCAGGCACAATGCAAGTTCACACATTTTTGAAAAGACAGATAAAAAAAGAAAAGTGAGAAAAAAGGTATTTCTAAGAGTGAGATTGAATAGATGACTGCAGACAAACGATTATTGAATGTAGCAAAGAACGACTTCAGTATGTGATATTATTTATCAGCAGATTAGTGGACTGTGCAGCCTGAAAGTTGGAAAACTTACTGAATTTTCTGTCAAACTCAGGCCCATGCTAACACATGTCATAATGTCATGTTCTAACTAGCAGTGTCAGCTTTACACATATTTCAAAAAGTAACCTACGATGTCGTGTCCAAGACATTAGATGAACGTTAGTAGGTATTGAATACACATCTGTGCTCTCAGTAGAGGAACTACTTCAGGAAGCAACAGCTTAGCGAACCTGTGCTAGGTAACAGTAAACAGCAGAGGTGGCCCTGACCACTCCACTCACTATTCATATTCCAAGTACTTCCATTTAAATCAAAAGGAAGTCGCAACATACTTCTAGTTAAGACTCCCTACCTCGCCAATCCGCATGCCGCTATGCGACCACCCGACAACCGTTTAAGTAGATTAAGATGAGACCGTATGTGGAAGTGGGCTACTGTTGTAACTATTAGCTTGATATGAATAGAGACATAACTTAGCCTTCATTGATGATGCGGGATTTTCTGTCTAAATAAACCTTCAACTGAACCACCTATTCATGGGGTCGATACGGACCGAAATCCCAAGATTCGCTGCACATAACATACCGCGCCAAATATCTTACCTCACCTCAAGCTGTCGGTTTTAATTGTCCTGATTTGTTAGTTTTGATACGATTTTGGAGGTTAAAGCTGTGTGTCTGGCGCAACTGGTTTCTTCTTTCCTTCCTCTTTTTGGATGACTAATCATGAAGGAAACTCTGCGGTGAAGCTGATGCGCCCCAGTCTCGATTTGCTGTGCGCGAAAAGACAATATATTAGTAGAACAAGTGGACAAGCCACTAAAACACACTACGCCGGCGGATTTTGTTTCCGCGGCCGCGTCGCGGCAAACCACACTGGGGCAGAGCAGCCACGGTGTAAGCTTTTACTGCTTACTATTCGCAATTGTGAAGACATGTAGAGCTTTGTCCTTGCTTCATTTTCTGTCGTTTCTTCATTGTCGTTCTTCTCAACAGTCTCGCTTCACTTTTGATACGCTGTTGCTCCTTTCCAAACTTATTGCTACGTTGCTTATATCAAAGAGATGTGTTTCTTCTACAAACTCCCGTTCTTTTTTTTTCACGTATGAATTCAGCTTCTGTCGTCTCTTCAGAGTCGTTCTTTAGGTAAACGTAGCTTTACTTTCGATACATTACTTTATTCACGTTTATTACGACGTTGCCTATATTTAAGAGGTATGCTTCTTGTGTAAGCACTCGTATCTAAACTTACACCCGGCTGCGGGAGGCTCCTCCCCTTGGAAAATGCTAACGCGCCGCGAAATTGAAGATGCTAAGGTTCAAAATTCGAAATTGAAAGAATAAGGTTAGAGAAAGGTAGGAAATGATTGCATTGCGATGTTTCACGTACTCTTACCTCAGAAGAAACGAGGAGAATATCACAATAAACTATAAAGGCATCACCCCACGAATCTGAGGTGGTACGGATTTCAGGTGGAGTATTCGTACACGGCATAGTAGATTATGGAGGGGGAGGGGTGATTCAGTCTATCTCTTCCTAATTGCGTAAAAAACGGCCAGGAAGATGCGCATGTGCACAGGGCTGGCGCGCTCAAATCAAACTCGTTATAGGAAAATAGCGCGCCGGAACGCTCGAAGCCGTATCTTCCGGGCCTGTTTTTTTCACGGCAATTAGGAGGAAATGGACGGAATCATCCTTCTCTTCATAATCTACGATCCCGTATACGAATACTCCACCTGAAATACGTACCACCTCAAATTCGTGGGGTGATGCCTTTAATCCAAGAAAGAAAGGAAGTATGATCTCCGAATTTCAAACCGAGTAAGGGATGAAATTGGAGCTAAGACTTTTCGATCCTTAACATGCAGCTGACGACGATTACATCAAGTAACTGCATAGTTGACATGTTTTACTCTTTCTCTGTTCAGTTTTCTTCTCGTTGTTCCATTTGTTCTTACATTCACCTTGATCACCTTGACTCCCGTTTATCTTCGAACTGGTCGAGCGGGCGCCAGTAATTCTTCCATTTGTCTCGATCGCGTGCCAGAGTAGCCCAGTGGTTCCTCCTTTCGCGTGGGACACGAAGAGCATCACAGTTTTCTTTGAAGGACTTCGTGAAGAAATCTGACCATCGGGTCGGCGGTCTTCCTGTAGTGCGCTTAATATCCCAGTCCGCTTAATATCCAAAACCCAGTCGCTCACGGCTCTGGTCCAACGGTTGTCGTTAAAGCGCATCACGTGTCCGGCCCACCTTATTTTACTTTCCTTGGCAAACGCTGCGGTGTCTCTAATCTTCGATCGCTGACGTAGGAGAGAACTTCGAATCCCGTCCCTCACTTGCGTTAAACGTGATACTCCTAGCATCACTCTCAAATGTTCGTTCAATGACGCTCACCGCGTTTTTTTTTTCCTGCTTGCGAAATGCCCAGGTTTCCGAAGCATGGGTCAAAGCAGGAAGTACGGTGGTGTTGAAGAGGTGAGCATGGAGCCGGGTGTTCCTGGTCTTCTTCACTACATCCTCGATGCTCTTATACGCTCCCCAAGCCGCTCGTCTCCTCCTGCCCAGCTCGGGGTCATCATGTTCAATTCCCGACCCAGATAAACGTAGTAGGTGCATTCGGATATGTTCGTTCCGTTGAGCGTGAATGGAGCATCCGAGATCCATCCGTTGCGCATGAACATCGTCTTTTGTAGGTTCAGCTGAAGACCGATGCATCCACATGTTTCGTCGAATTCGGTCAGTATTCGTTCCGCTTGGCTGATGCTGGGTGTTATCAGTACGATGTCATCAGCGAAGCGCAAATGGTGTAGCTGCCGACCACCAATCTTCACTCCCATGTCGTCCCATTCCAACTTTCGCATTGCGTTCTCGAGGGTGACTGTGAATATTTTGGGTGAGATTATATCACCCTGTCGGACCCCCCTCTTCACGTCAATGATGATATTCTTGTAGAATGACGAAATTCCGGTAGTGAAGTTACTGTACAACTCTCGAAGTACCTTTATGTACTGAGTGGGGAAGCCTTGGTTGTCCAAGGCTTCTACGACCGCTTCCGTCTCAACTGAGTCGAAGGCCTTCTTTAAGTCGATGAAGGTGAGACAGAGCGGCATGTCTCTCTGATACCTCATCGTGATACTTCGATGAGTAACCTTGCGAACCTTGCATTTGCAATCCAAATCAATTAAGGTCCTCTTGTAAAGAGCCTGTAGAGACATAAAGATGGGCCTTTTTTTTTTTTTTTTAAAAAAATTTTTTTTTTTTTTTTCTTTTTTTGAACTTTTTTTTTTTTATTTTTAAAACTTTTTTTTTTTAAAGGTAACGTGTAAAGAGCCTCGCCAGGATGTTGATGAATAGTGGCGGAAGGTTCTTCAGGTGTTCTGGTCTTATTCTGTTGGGACCGGGTACCGTACGATTTCTTACCGAACTGATAACATGTCGTATTTCGGACGGAACAACCTCTGGAATGACATGTCCATCTTCCCTCAGATGGTGAGGAGGCAAGTGGACAAGGCTGTCGAAGAGATCAGAGTAGAAGTCGTAGATGATTTTCTCCATCACCCTTCTCAATGCAATGGTTGTTCCCTTCGGGTTCCGGAGAGCAGTCATCCTCGTCTTGCGACTGGCGAAGTCTCGGCGCGCATAGCGGATGCTTTTCCCCGCCTCTGCAGCTTCAGCCAGCACTTCTGCTCTTCTCTCTTTAAGGTCTTCCTTTATCACCTCTCCGCAAAAGCCTTGCGAGCTCGGACGT
Organism: Necator americanus; assembly: GCF_031761385.1. NCBI lineage: Eukaryota > Metazoa > Nematoda > Chromadorea > Rhabditida > Ancylostomatidae > Necator > Necator americanus. The sequence continues at coordinate 23,716,165 of NC_087373.1, forward strand.
GAGTTCTTGGTTCCCTGCAGCTCGTGCTGCTCCACGTTGGCGTATCAGCTCAAGAGTTTCAAGAGACAAGCGTCTCTTGGTGGTTTTAGAACTCTCAGCCTTGTTCGCGCAGTCGTGAAGGTGTTCAACGAGCCGCTCATATTCTTCGCCGATGTTGTCCATTGCGGAATCCTTCCAAAAGCCGGCTAGTGTAGCGAAGAGATCCCAGTTAATGATAGTTCTGGGATTTCGCTCTCTGAAGGTGGCGGCTTTTTTTTCTCTCCTTGTGAAGGAAAATCTCCCTTGGAGGAGGCGATGGTCCGATCATGTATAGAACTTTGGTACAACAGCGAAGTCCGTCAGGCAGAACCTTTTATTGACGATGATGTGGTCTATTTCATTACGGTACTTTCTACGGAGTGACTCTCACGTCCAGTGTAGAGTGTAGAGCTTCTGGAATTGCGAGTTCCCAGTTGGATGGTGGTGAACTCGGAGAGCCTCTCTCCCTGCTCATTTCATTGAAGGCCGTGGGTCCCAATGTGAAGTTCCTCAGGCGTTCTTCTTGGGCCAACTTTGGCGTTGAAATCGCCAATTATGACTCTGTAGAAGGTATGATCTTCTCGGCAGAACTTCTCCAGGCCCATATAGAAAGCTTCGACTTCTTCTTATTCGTAGCTTGATGTTGGAAAGTAAGCAACGAAGATAGTCAAAGCTGGTGTTGGACCACATCCTCTCATCCGCAGTCGTCCGATTCGGGTCGTAAGTTGTTCGAAAGAGTCGATGTTTTTTGCCATACTCGTGTTGATGAGGATGCCAACTCCACCAACACCTCTACTGTCGCATGTTCCTAAGAACAGTTCTTCTCCAGGTTCATATACGGCGTTGAGAGGGTGACGTCGTCTCGTCTCGGTCAGTCCGATGACGTCGTACTTGATCATCTTGGCTTGCATCATCAGATCTTCGTTGGCCGTTTCCGATGCAAGCGTACGCTTATAAGTACAGTCGCATCTAGTCCTTTTCCGTTTCGGTATCCTATTGACTCGCAATCCCTCCCCTGGCGTTACGACCAGGCTTTCCTCCGGAATCAAGAGACTCCTTTCTATCACTGTGTTTTGCATAAAATTTAAAACCCATGGGCAGGTTGCAAGCCTCTAGTCCCATGAGTTTTTGGGAGAACTTCCGTTCTTCCGGAGTGGACATGTGGAGCTTATTTGTTGGAGGCGACTCCAAGCCGCCTCCCTTGCACCTCCCAGTCACTTGACTGCAGGCTTTTGGCCGGACCGACGTGCGGGATACAAGGATGTCATGAGTCAGTCTTGGCTCAGTAGAAACAGGGTGTCCATCCCCTGAATCCACCCGCCTCTCTGGCCAGGCACAAGGTCGCTTTTGGTCCGTAATCAGCCCTCCATCCGCCACCCGGGGACGCGCCACGTACCTTACACGTACGTCTAGTGAGGAAGATCTGTGGTTATTTATTATTTTCACTTATTTAATTTGAGTTTTGAATCTCTTTCTCATCTATTACATCCCAGTTTTAATTCACTTGTTTTCTTTTCATTCTATTTGTTTTTTACATGCGGACTGCTTCGAATATAATCAACTTCCCTGCCGTTTTCATTTGATTCCCATAGTATCAAGTATTGACACAGTACCTGGACACCCGCTTTTAACCTCGCTACTGTTTTAGCTTTAGTAAAAGGACAAGAAACGACGTTATGTTCTTCACTTTTTTTTCAATTTTTCCCACTCCGTAATAGCATCACCAGTGTCAAAGTGCCTCAATAGCTTTGATTTGATTGGCAGAGGTTTGAGGTTGGAAAGTGGTAAAATTCGGAGACACAAATGAGTAGTCATAGTTCCGCACAGGCGAAAAACGGATATCAAGTGAAACTTTAGGATTCGATGTTATGAAAAGTATTCACTGTCGGCAAATTTCGCACGTTTACTTCCTATAAATAGCGTTAGGCCTAATTTTGAATATTAATAGAGTTTGATTTTCTTCTCTGTCTCCAAAATCGGTTAAATAGTAGCAGAAAACTGCTCTTCCAAAGAAAAATCTTGAAAGCAAGTCCAAGGGCACCAAAAACAAAGTCGATTGAAAATATTTACAAGTTGAAACTTCAAGTAAAGTCTGAAAACGCCACCTAGGTTTCCTCAACCGCACTGGGTTTCTTTTTTCTTCTTTACTTTTTTCATTATTTCACCAGTGTTGGAGCTGTATCATCCAGGATGTTTTGTAATAAAAAGTACTTCCTCTAGTTAGAAAAAAGTTACTGGGAAAGAGTCTTTACTTTCACTTGAGAAGCCTCCACTACTTTTTTCTATGCGAATTGTGTTCCTTTACCTTCGATGTTCTTTTCATGTATTAACGTGATTTAAGTGCCGATTATCATGCAGTACGCATTCGCTAGCTAGGAGAAAAGTAAGCAGCGGAATTACATGCTGGGAAATAAAGACAGAATAAAAAAGAAGGAGAGTAACGTTAAGAAGAAAGAGTGAAAAGCATAAACATAAACAAGAATGGATGTAAGAACACTGGGACACACGAAAATGAAACAAACATGAATGAAGCAAACGAGTGGTACAAGGTACCATATAAAACATGATGCATGAATTTAAAAGAAAGTTGGAACCATAGGCCTTTCAGAGGAGACAAAAGAATAAAGTAGACATAAAACCAAGAAAGGACACAAAAATACAACTTTAAAGGGCAGAGAAACGAGAAAAAAATAATCATAATCAAGACAAGGAAATAAGACAAAACAATAAGACAGTGAGAAGGTAAAAGTAGAATAGAGAAACAAGATAAGTAGGACAGAGATTATCCAAAAGATGAAAGGAAATGAAAATGCAATTTAAATAAGGAAAACAATGCGAGAGCAAGGAAAAACGAGAAGAAAACTGGACAGAGAAAGAGCAAAAGATGTTAGCTATGCAGTTACCTGAAGTGACCGTGGTTAGCTGTATGATAAGGATCAGAAAGCCCAAGTTCCAATTTCATTCCTTACTCAGCTTGAAATTCGGAGATCATACTTCCTTTCTTTCTCGAATTAAAGTTTATTGGGATATTATCCTCGTTTCTCTTGGGGTAAGAGTACGTGAAACAGCGTAAGGCACTCATTTTTTTACCTTTCTCTAAGCTAATTCCTCTGATGCAACAGAGGAAGTAGTTATTCGGCGTACCATTTTGAATTTCGCGGATCGTTAGCATTGCTCCAAGGGGCGGGGCCTCCCGCAGCCGGGTGTGAATTTAGATACGAGTTGTGTAAGCTCCTGCTGTTTTCTTTTCGTGGTTTTACGTTTTTATCTTCTCTCGTTTCTTCAGAGTCGTTCCTCACATCAGGGAAGAAACGACGGGAACTGAAAACCACACGCGAAGAGAAAACAACATGAGTTCATAGAAGAAACATATCTTCTCCATGTAAGTAACTTAGCAATAAACTTGACTAAAGAGCAGTAATGAATCGGAGGTAAAGATAGACTGATGCAAGGAACGACTCTGAAGAAACGAGAGAAGATAAAAACGTAAAGCCATGAAAAGAACAAGAGACTTAAAAGCATACTTCTCAGAGAGTTTAGATGAACGAGGGAACAGGAGAGGATTCCGTCCATTTCTTGCTAATTGCCGCAAAAAACGGCCCGAAAGATGTGGCGCCGCACAAGACTGGCGCGCTCCAATCGAACCTCTTGTACAAAATGGTCCAAAACGAATGAAGCCGTATCTTCCGGGCCGTTTTTACGGCAATTAGGAAGAAATGGACGGAATCACCCCCCTCTCCGTAGTCTCCCATCCTGTATACGAATACTCCACCTGAAATCTGCACCACCTCAGATTCGTGGGGTGATGCCTTTAAATATAGGCAACGTCGTAATAAACGTGAATAAAGAGCAGTAATGTATCGAAAGTAAAGCTACATTTACCTAAAGAACGACTCTGAAGAGACGACAGAAGTTGAATTCATACGTGAAAAGAAAAGAACGGGAGTTTGTAGAAGAAACACATCTCTTTAATATAAGCAACGTAGCAATAAGTTTGGAAAGGAGCAACAGCGTATCAAAGGTGAAGCTAGACATTTGAAAAGAATGAAATTGAAGGAACGGCAGAAAATGAAGCAAGGGCAAAACTCTACATGTCTTCACAATTGCGAATTGTAAGCAGTAAAAGCTTACGCTGTGGCTGCTCTGCCCCAATGTGGCCTGCCGCGCGCGGCGCGGCCGCAGAAACAAAATCTGCCACCGTAGTGTGTTTTAGTGGCTTGTAATGAGTGGTGTGTATTCTCGAGAGAAATTTCGTTTTTCAGATTCATGTTTACTTGTTATTTTGTTTTGTCTCTATACAATCGTTCCTTGTGAATTTTCTCATTCCAGGTGAAATCAAAGCAACAGCTCTTGTGGAACTTTTTTCGACGACGCACTCATGAGTAGCAGTGAGGACAGCGACGAACGTTAGTTTTTTGTGCAGTCGACTCTTCGTATTGCAAGTTATTCAGTGTACTCGCTTCATCCCTCCAGAAGAGATGAAAAATGTGGTCTTCTCTGCGCCGTTTCACGTCAGAACGTCTCTTTTAATCAGTGTCAATCCTTGCAAGAAAAGAACTACTTCATTCTTGTTGTTGGAAAGAGACAAGTCGTTGAAGATTCTTTTCAAGTCCAGGATGGTGAAAGACTGTTCGACATTTTCTTGTCGCTCGAGAATTCCTTTCTTCTCATCCAATATTTGATCCAGACATCCAACCTAAATGGCCATAATAGAAATAAGAGCTGTTAGTAAGAGGTACAGATCACGCAACTAATCTGCACTTGAAACCATGCGCTGGGGGTCGGACATGTTCACTCTGTTAACGCGACGTGTCCACATCCGCAAAAGGGCCGCAAGTGCGCTGCAGGCGGGTTGCGTTAGCATCGTTAAACACTTCTGACTCAGACTATAGATTTCTCCTTTGTTAGTTCAGTAGCAGTAATAGCAATAAGTAAGCATGCACAAACAAGAGAGAGAGGAAGCTTTTGTTTTGCGAAGCAGGTTTCTTGCATATACATATACACGAAGTGTACAGTTCGGTGTAAAGTCAAAAGGAAGAGGTGTACATTCGATATGGACAAGAAAAAGGAAGGTGCACATCAAGTAGGGAAAGGTAAAACGTTGCAGTTGTAGTCAGACCGAAAATTTAAGGTATGTTAGTCATTGCCCAACTAGACTACAGTTGTTTATGTGAAAGTACACTGGTATCAGTTAAAAATGACACCACTATTGGGAACGCTCTTTCTACAGACATCAAGATCTTTTGGCTCGACTGTAATGGACTTAATCGCATAGTTATTTAGGTGAAACTGAGAAGGGAGAAGAGTTCATTGTGGAGAAGATCCTTGGAAAACGAACACGCAAGGGTGAGAACTAGTATTATCCATCTTATTGCTGAGAATTAATTCGTTCTGCTTATTATAATAACTTTTGGACATTTCGCCACGATGTTTTATCATTTAAAGACGGCATACTTCGAAATTTACTATGTTTGAGTCTCTGTGGGACAATAGAGTGTGAATATTAGATTATGGTTATGAGCGTGGGCACACTCGATTGTCCTGAATAACGTGGGCGTGGGAAGCCGCCTTTGTTGCTACGAAGTGCATTAGGACGTCCATCAGCGAGTGGTCAACAATCAATAAGGTCTCCTTAGCGGCGGTCAATCAAGTAAACAATAGGTTACTAAGGAAAATGGAACGTATACAAAGGTGGTGCGTTCTAGCCTACCTCATAAGAACTAAAGTGGTCCCACGCCGTCTTTCATGATGGTTAGGGGGAGTTGAGTGTGGCCACACTCATGCGCGAAATCTTCAATCTCAAGTTTATTTTGTCCTACAGAAACTCCAAAATCGTCAATTTCGTGATAGCTACCTTAAACAACTGTAAATGCCGTAATTATTCAATTTGAAAGCCCATATATAGTTTCTTTGAAATTCCTAATCGGCACTATTATTTGTCCTATTTTTGAATTTTCTCCACTCTCATAGTAACAACTTTCATAGCTGCGGAGGGGCTAGTGTCGAGAAACGTAAGAGGTGCTGGTTACTCTTTTTTTTCTTCATTAGCTGTTGCTATCTTCATTCCAGTTGTTTGATGTATTTTTCCATGCATCATAAGCTCGCTTGAAGTTGGTACTTTCAATCCCTTGTTTATAATTCGAAAATTTGGTTAAGACCAGCACACTAAGGCGTTGCACATTCTGACATATAGATTCCCTAAACATCAACTCCCATAGCTATTCTAACCATATGGAGACAGCTTCAGAATTGGGATCTGTACTGTAATGTCCTATCTTTGATGCTCTGCACATCCGTCGAATTGGTGCGCTGACGCCAGAAAGCTATAAAATGGGGTCCCACCCCGTCCAATTGATGCGTCATAGTGCAGTAGTATCGCTCAGTAACTTTGTGTGCATGTCGCAAAAGGAAAATGGCATGCTACAACCGTTTAACGGCCGTGGCCACTGTGCACGTTGTTTTTCACCTCTGTGATTCCTCCGCATATCTATTTCCCTCCAGGTCTGCCTCATCATGGTAACACGTCCACTTCAAAAGTGGAAACACCCATGAAAACGGCTGCTTAAAGGCATCACCCCACGAATCTGAGGTGGTGCAGATTTCAGGTGGAGTATTCGCATACAGGATGGGAGACTACGGAGAGGGGGGTGATTCCGTCCATTTCTTCCTAATTGCCGTAAAAAACGGCCCGGAAGATACGGCTTCATTCGTTTTGGCGCACCATTTTTTACAAGAGGTTCAATTGGAGCGCGCCAGTCTTGTGCCGCGCCGCATCTTCCGGGCCGTTTTTTACGGCAATTAGCAAGAAATGGACGGAGTCACCTCCCTCTCCGTAGTCTCCCATCCCGTATACGAATACTCCACCTGAAATCTGCACCACCTCAGATTCGTGGGGTGATGCCTTTAAATAGTACCCAACAGTTTACATGATCTGATGGGGAGCTTATCTTTATCAGTACGATGATTTCGTTCACGTTGTTTTGTTTTGTTTCGTTGTTTTAAAATATCATTCTGTGATAACTGTTGGGGAATGCAGGAGGACAACCCATACTTTGGGTATTGCTTTCAAATTGTGTCTATATTATGTTAGTACCAAAGCAGAATTTGATGCTGAAGATTGAATATTTTTAAGTGTAGAAATGACGCTAATAGAAAGAGAACTATGAAATCTTTCGCATAAATTTGCAAAAAAAAACATTTTTTGCAGAAAATGCCACTACTATTGATTTCCATGGATCAGTGACGGCGAGTGAGGGGAACAGCACTGAAAATCTGAAGTCCGGCTTTAGCCGGACGTTTAGACTGGTTAGCGTTATATCTTATATCTTCCACCGGCTTCGAATTGGTTCGCGGGCGTCGTAGAGCGGTAGAAGGAGGAGACACGAGTCCAGTGGCGTCGGATTGGTGCGCCGGCGTCGTACAGTGGTAAAATGGACCGCGACGAGTCCATCGGCGTCGAATTATTGCACAATAACTTCATATGCATGTCGCAAAAGGAAATTGGGAAGTTGCAACTGTTTAGGCCACAGCGCGTTGCTTTTCACTTTTATGACTCTCCCGCACGTCTATTTCCTTGCATATTTGCCTCAGATTGATAACATACCTTCTTCAGAAAGTGGAAACACGGCTGCTTAAATAGTAGCAGGCTGTTTATATGATCTGCCGTGGAACGTTACTTTTATCAGTACGATGATGTCGTTCACGTCATTTTATATTAAAAAAAAATCATTCTGTGATAACTGTTGGGGAAAACCAAGAAGAAAACCCATACTTTGAGTAATGCTTTCAAATTGTGTCTATATTATGTTGGTATCGGAAGAGTGTTTGAAGCTGAACTTTGAATGTTCTTCAAATGTGGAAATGATGCGTTTAGAAGGAAAACTCTGTAATTTTTTTCCTTAATTTGTAATAAAAAGGAGAAAGCGTTGTTAGAAAAATAAAAATTTAATTTTACAGAAAATGCCGTTAGTATGGACTTTGGGGAGCGAAGCGAAAATCACAGAAAGTCTGTAGTCCGGCTTTAGTGGGACGTCCAGTCTGGTATTCAGTACTGTGTGTTAGTGAGGGATATTAGGTCCTTTTTTAATGTGCAGTATGCTAATAACAATAAGCGACAGCCTTTCACATTTTCTCAAAACACCCTCCCCCATGACTTCATAGATTCCTGGCGAAAGTGGATTCATTCATACCACTTTTGCAGAAACGACTTAAGGTTTTTGTATTTGAGGTTTTGCCGTAATCCACATGCTCATTTTATTGTTGTTATTGTTGCGAAATTTATTGCCCACATTCCGTCTTTGGAAATCTAGATCATTACAGTTCCCAATTGCCATGTAGTTAAATCTCAATTAGAGAATAGTGCCTAGTTTTGCCCTTTTGTGAATTTATATTCAAGAAGAACCCTTTTGTGGATTTGTATTCAAGAATAAATTAAACCTCGTTCGCTAATGACCAATATTAATAAAAATCGCCGAGAGTTCTTCTTATTGGTTTTCTAAAATCAGTTTTATCACATTCAAATAGTTTCCAAAACTTAATTTTGATGACACTTCCTTCCATATTATTCATTAAATTTAATATAGTTGAAGTTATTGTCTTCTTTTTTACCACTCACTGTTACTTTCGTAGGAGAAGTGGAATATTTAATTAAATGGAAAGGATACCGACTAGATGATAGCACATGGGAACCTGCTAAGCAGTGTGTAAGTTTTCTTAAATACGAACACTTCAATTGTTGCTATATCCATTTACGAATTGAAATAGAACTCATTCTAGAATTGCGAAAGCTTGATTGAGGAATTTGAAAGATCGCAGGAAACTGGTTCACCTCAGAAAAGTAGAAAACGCAAGAAGTTGGTACATTTCCTTTACGTTGGATTCACATGTTTATAAAGAGGAGCACTGTTCCAGCGCTCAAGGAGATGATGAAAAGGCGTTGCCGAAGCTAAGTGTACGTTTCTGGCACCATATATACTTTAATTTTCCCATGTTTATAGCAGAATCATAGGGCACGGTGCTGTTGCTTAAGTGACTACGTTCGAAGCGGTGCGGTGGAGCATAGCGACTCGTGTTGGCTGGGACCCATGTTAGCACCTCTCTTTGCTGCAGTTCGCAATGGTTCCGCCTCGATTTCAACCGCTATCTCCACTGCCTTGCTTGGAGCGCAGCCGTCAGCTCCACCTTGCTTCATGTCGTTCTGACCTCAATTTACTTGTTTTTAAAAGATTTGGTGTATTGCAGGATAATGCCAAAGATATTTTCGATGATGGGACCTCCGATGATACCCCCGTTGTTCGCCCCTTAAAAGTGAAGAACAGGGAAGGTATGAATTGTTATTTCGCAATTACATCGTTGTTGAGTCTCATGAATACACGTTGTAATCAGCTAACTTCAATAATAATAATAATAGTAGATTAGCTGTTGGGTTATGTATATTAACGTTCAACAATAGAAATAACAATAGACTTGATACATCGGGTGGTCCCTACTGATCGCCGAATAGGCGTCCAAAGACTTCAAACGTTTCTGAATTGTTTGGAAAATGAGCGGGCTGGTATATCTAGAAGGAATTGACTGTTGTAAGCACTTTATCCCCTATCTTCATTTATTTATCCAAGGGGATGGCGGGATGCTGGATGCATCCAACCAGAAGAAAGTAGAGTAGAGATCAGTGTTGTGCTTGAATTGAATGTTGGTATGGCGGTAACTAGCAGAATGACAAATCACGGAGTGCGCTTTCTTCTTAGAACTTGATAAAACTCAACTGCGTAATCAGTCTCTTGCACTGTAAACGGTGTGTATGGTAGTACCTAGTAAGCTCAACAGGAAGTGGACAGTGTTTGTTTGGATAATGAGAGTTGAGTCATGTTGTTAATCCGTTTCATGCTTACGCTCGTGAGTCTGATAGAGGAAATTGTTCAGCTGTTCTCATTAATCATGGATAAATTCTTCTATGTTGACAATTTTTGTCATTAATGCTGATCGTCAGTGTTCGTATTCAGAAGATGATAAGAAGTACGGCGTTTGTGAAGGACGAAAAATCTCAAGGATACTTGGTCTGAACACCAAAGGTTCCGAATTAAGGATGTTAGTGGTATATTCAGATGCCAAGAAATTCTACAAGAAGGATGCTGAACTGGTTCCATCACGTATTTTACGGCATTACGCTCCACAGGTCACTTCTTTATCGTACAAGTTAATGTGTCAAAGTCCCGAAATTTATCCTAGTAGCTGCACAAATTCTTCAGCTACAATTTAAAGGCATCACCCCACGAATCTGAGGTGGTGCAGATTTCAGGTGGAGTATTCGTATACGGGATGGGAGACTACGGAGAGGGAGGTGACTCCGTCCATTTCTTGCTAATTGCCGTAAAAAAAGCCAAGATGTGGCGCCGCACAAGACTGGCGCGCTCCAATCGAACCTCTTGTACAAAATGGTGCGCCAAAACGAATGAAGCCGTATCTTCCGGGCCGTTTTTACGGCAATTAGCAAGAAATGGACGGAGTCACCTCCCTCTCCGTAGTCTCCCATCCCGTATACGAATACTCCACCTGAAATCTGCACCACCTCAGATTCGTGGGGTGATGCCTTTAAGTATTATGTGGAATCCTCTTATTTTTTTTTTCATCTTCATTCCTTTTGCATAGAATTATTGTGGTCTGACCATTTCTTCATTCTTTCTTTCTTCACAAAATTCACAAGAAAATAAAAAGCGTTCGCAAACTGTTCTATGCGATTTGATAGTTTTTGCCTTGTAAGGTAGTAGGGTTTTTATTTCTCTATTTTATCGATTATCGATTACTGCATTTTCAGGCCATTAAGATGGAGTGTCTATTAAGCAAAACGAATTTTTAACAACTTTTTCTATCCAGCCGAGGTGATAAGGCCGCCTGAAGCTGATTTGTGCTGTTTGAAGGGAGAGCTACGCCTACAAGTTCAATTTCCCTTTCATCTTTGCACCTCAAAAATGGGACTTTTGTATTCAATGACGGATTACAGCCCGGCCAATTGATTGTCAAACAATTGAGAAGAAATCCTTTTTCTTCCCATTTTTCAAACGAATTATAGTAGATTAGACAATGATGTACTTTCCGTTGTTGCTTCTCCCATCGTTAAATAAGTTCCACTAGCCATATATTGTTTTTTTTTTAGTTTCTTTGATTCTTTTAGAAATTCTTCATTCGATGCTCTCCGCGCACATCACAAATCTCACGGGCAGTGTCTGTGAGCCTTAACTCCTCGACTAAATGCAAAACATCGAATAGTGTCGGAAATGCTCTTTTGAAACTAAACTTTACTTTCCTCTTCAATACAAAAGTAAAACACAAAAACGGATGAAAATTCTAGAAATCAGAACGCATTGCTTTATGGGTAAAAAAATTCTCTTGCAAATAACGTAAAGGAATTTGCCATTGCTCTTTATTTCTGCGTCCATTTTTAAATTTGAGACTTTCTAAATTCAAAAATCCGGACAGGAAAGAACGCTCACACTCTAATCCTCAATAATATTTCAAAGAAGTGCACCGGAAGACGTCTTTGTTCTTGGATTTTGGATATTTTAATTTTCGCTATTGATCATCTCTTATACACTTCTACGCAACTGCAGTCTTTGCTTGTTTGGATAAGTGTTCTACCATTTTTATTTCAGATGGTTATCGATTACTACGAATCACTTATTATTATGGACAATTCAGAATGACTTGATACGAGTACTTCATCTTGAACTAATTAGTGACTAAGAAGTTTTGTTTTACGTTAATATTTTCAGTAATAAATATCAGTGTTTGCATGAAAACGAGATCGCAACATTATTGAAAAAAGTAGAACTGTGTAGTCATGCAACAGAGTACGTGCTAAAGCTAGTAGGGAGAACAAATGAGATGTGACTAGTTCAACTATAAGTTGGCAATGATCAAATTATTGAGGTTGCTGTTTACATTTGAGCAGGGCCTGCTGTTGGGCTAGTCTTGACTGTTGCTCCAAACTCAGCTGTGCAAGTTCCATGCAAAGGTTGCGTTTTCTTGAATCATGGTCATTGTCGTCCCGTTCGTCTGCGGATGCCCACGACGTGATCTAAACGCCTAGATTAAGGTAAGACACATGGAATCATTATAATCTTTTAACTCTATCTTTCTAATGTTTCACACTTACGCAAACATGTTCCCATCATCACTGTCTATTCCGGAAATTACATAACTATAAAGGATAAAGAATAAGTTCTGGCGTTAATCAATCCGCTTCGGATGCGCCCTCACATTCACTTCAATTTAGAATCGTTTGAGGTTTACGAACGTGTAACTGGTCTATACAATGACTTGCGGTGGCTAGCCGATGTGTCAAGTCAGTGTTTCATCCTCCCAGCCAGGTGTCATACCAATTTATCGACCCCGGAGGGATGAAGGGCTTGGTGTGCACTAGGGCGGATTCGAACCTCAGATCGAATTTGGCGACATCGTTGGCTTCCTCAGTTGAGAATTCTGCGAGTAGATAGACTTGCTGACTTAGTGTACCGCAACTGCGCTGTGCATATTTCAACCACGACAACGTAACCTTGCACTTGCCGTTTTGACGACGCAAAAATCGGAAGCTGCGACAAAAGTGAAGCAGCTCGCCTGGCATGCGCTGCAGAGAAAACGTACGAAAGGGAAAATTCCTTTTCTGAAGGCAAAATCTAAATGCAATAATGCTTACCGTAACATGCATTTCGTTCACTGGGTCAGAGTTACCACCGAACTTGGCTATGATTGCACTAACTTCTTCGACAAATCGTTCAATTAGTCTCTGAAATGTGCACCTAGTACTTGATCATTTTGAACATTAACATTAACAGTCAATTCAGCAACAATTCGTCGAATATCTCGGAAGACATACAGAGAAGAAATTTTTTTAAACAATAGAATTAAGAAATTGACCTGAATATCCCAAAAGATTTTTAAGTCGAAAATGTTCCACAATTTAGACACAAATTTATAATGATGATACGAATTTCATTCAGGGAGTAAAACCTGCCCTCCTTTCACTGCTTCTTGTTCTGAGACGCTTCACATATTCTTCTCTCTCCCAGAAGCATTGACACACCATTTGTATTGTTTTTTGATTGTACTTTTCGTTTTTCTCTAGTCTCTTGCAGCTTTCTGTTAGCTGTTGCACTAAATTACTGAGCATTAGCCCTAAAACGGGAATAATTCCTCGAGATTGAACGCAAGAGTCGGAAAATAAAGTTAAAAAACAAAAAACAAACCTTTCTGCATCCATCCACTATTCGCTGTTTCCAAGTTGTTTATAAGAAGCGTGTAAGCATCAATGTCGTCTTGCAATAGAATTATCTTACGGCGCTCTCTTAACAGTCCGAAATGAAATAATCGAACATAACATCCTTTCTTTAACAATGCGAAAAAAGCTCTTATTCATCCCACTCAATGCTTCGAATAACCCATTCTTAAGTTTAATCTCACAAAATTGACAATGAGTGCAAAGTTTTTGAAGGATGGGAATCATTCACAACCAGCTTCCAATTATCAGCGAGATAATGCTTATGAAGAAATTAGCGAGATAATGCTTATGAAGAATTAAATACGTGAGAGGATACCCACAAATGAGTTCTAAACTTAATATGCATCAGTGTGGACGATCATTACGATACTTGTGTAGACTTAGTAACAATTTTGATGCTAATACTAGCGCCAGTATAACAAAAGTGCTAGTGCTAGTATAACAAAAGCTCAGGTATAAATTCTATTGGATCACACTAGTGTTACAATACGAAGAAATTCGAATCTGAAACACTGGTGCATTTGGAAACGGAACATAGCAGAGAACGATGAAGCCGGGCTCGGACATAGACCAACAATTAAAAAAACAATAGGCAGTTGCTGAGCCTTCTTCAGCAGCTTTGCTAATAATACTGTTTATCTTACCTTTACGAACATATAAGTATCGCATCAATGTGCTGCTCAGAGCCCTCCACCTATACTGCTAGTATACTAAGTTGTTTTTCTCTGAATTCTCTAAACTTCCTGTTGATGCAGTAAATCATTCGATGTTTATTATGTTTATTTTTTGATCGCATTCACCGAAACCCACTCGGCGAAAGCGAATAAAATTTGTCAAAACACGTATAATTTTTAAAACTCCTATAATAGCGTGAAAGTTTCTTTCACCTAGAATCCAAGAAATACTCATCCACACCTTTCTAGTTCAGCACTAGCATCCTTGTCTTTCCTCTCGAGTTCGTCAATGACTCTGTTAGCTTCTTTGACTTCATTTTGTGATTCCTGAACAGAAGGTTACAACAGTGGGAATCACTTCGGACCTCTCAAAATAGCATCAATTAATTCCTACCTGATCTAGCTTCTGGAACTCTTTCGCCAACACTGTAAGCCTATCTCTCTCGATCTCCAACCTCTCCACTTCTTCACTTTTTTGTCGTAGCTTTAGCTTATATTGCTCAATCTGTGTTTTCATGGCATTCAACTCCGATCTTAAACTTGCTGAAGATATTACTACTCCTATGGCTATGGAATCCAAAGCCTATTTACTTTATAACCACGTTTTCTTTGTGTATACTCGGAAATTGTTCCACTTGTCGGCGATAGCGATCCAGCTGTAGTTCCATGTTTTCTCGCTCCAAAGACCATTGCAATCTTTCAGAACTTTAGTCGGAAAAGGGTAAGTCAGTTCAACAGAAGTCAAAAACACTTGATGAAACGAACCTAATCAGTTTCTCTAATGCGTCTTTGCAATCATGAATATTTTGAATTTCTTTTCTGAATAGTTCCTTAGCGTTATCAAGGAACACCCTATCGCAACTTTCCAAGAAATGTCGAGCCTATAATTATAGCACTGTTAAATGGAAGATATATCAGCACCGGAAATAGTAAGCAAAGCAAGATCTTTTCGGGGAATACCAAACACAGCCGCCATAAATCTTTGTGACATAAACCTCAGCACTAGAAGTAATAAGGATTCCCTGGATGAAAGGATAAAGTGTTTGTAGTCGAACAATTCCTTCGAGATGAGGCAACTTCGACTTCAATTCAGAATCGCTCGAGATTTATGCACATTTGTAGATATACAGAATGTCCTGCGGATGGAGCTGACAATTGAGTTAATGTCCTTACCCTTCTCCTCCCAGATAAGTCTAGCGCAAACTCCTCGGTCTCGACGAGCAGGTTTGTCCCTGCTTAGGTGGTTTCAAAACAACGACAAGCGAACCTCTTTCCACATGTCCTTAAGAGATGTACACAATGGCAAGAGTTTCCTACAGAATTTGTACGGGCTCACCAACGCCCACAGCAATCGAGCTCTTGGCTCACTCCTACTAGTCACTAGTCCTGATCATAAAGCCCAACTGGTCTAGAATTGACGTCGAAAGCGCAGGCGCATTTGAGAGAGATTGATGAGAACACTACGTAGGCCATGCCTCATCTTTTAGGTACTGTTTGTAGCTCTTGTAAATAGAAGCATAGTAGTGATTCTCCTCGGATCTTCGATTCCACTCTCATCGTTGGTGCTAACTTTAAATTGGGTTTCTAAGTGCATGTGATTATTCTCGTTCTGGGAGCGAAACAACTCTGAGGTCTGAAATATCTCGGCAAACACGAGTAAATCTGCACATGCAGCTGTGGTATATATAAAATCTTGAAGTCTGCGTCTTGCGATTATTAGACTTTAAAAATCTACCAACTATGAAGTGCTATCGAATGGAGCGGCATAAATACCGTAATACAGCGTCCTGAAGCAATGCTGCAAGTTGTCCTCGATGGAAGCAATTTTCCAGCGATTCACATGCCTCATAAAGTGCACAGTGGATTCTAACACAACTAGCTGATCACGATAAATCATACCAACAACATGCAAATCTGACTAAAACAAGAAGAATTGTAGCAATTCAGCGAACAGTGGCGCAAATTCCCATCAGTCGCCGGAACATAGCTGGCAAATATGGCAAAACGCTTAAGCACTAATGACCCTTCATATTGGGATGAAAATCCCATTGAAGTCGGAATAAAACGAACAGGCTGGCATTGCACACTCATCCTATCGCTCTTCTTTCGGCGCGTATGATCACTATGACGTTGCGGAATTGATTTCCGTGGAGATTCGAGAGATACGAGTAGAAGCTCAGATGATCGACAATGAATAGGTATTGTTCAAGGGCAGCGCATCACTAAAATGACAATGCTGGGGTCTCTGTCGGCAAACATAGAGTTAGGATGTAGATTACGAGCGTGAGCATGGTCTAGTTCCCTCAATTTCCCCCAATTGTCCTGAAAAACGGCGTGAGATATGGCGTTTGAAACGCACAACTGTCACAACAACGAGTGCATCATAATGCATCAATTGTTCGCTGGTTATGAAACATTAGAATACACTTCATACAGTGTAAGGATAGAAGCACTTACAGCTGCCTCCAATGCATTTATGTCACGCTCGTACTTTATGCGAGCAAAGAAACGGCGAAGTTCAGGTCTCAGATCAGGCGAATCACCGCGCAGACGGTACTAAATGAGCTTCCTTTGATTGCTTAAAAAGAGAGTTTTATATCACATCACGGTATTAACTTACATCTTCCAAATTGTCAAAGCAGGCAACAATTTGGGCTAATGACAATGAATCAGATATCCTGGAAGAGATTTGTGTGTGCTGACCTGCTCTATCGACTTCTTCCAAAAAAGACGTGGACGTGGTAGCTTCAAATAGATGCATAAGGTGAATAAAATAGTAAGTAAATTTGAATAACTCTGCTTCTCTCTGCCCTGAACACGAATTCCCGAGCACCATCTGTAGAGAGGAATGGAATATAATACAGAGAAAAATAGTGTTTTTGTAGAAGGGAGAGATTCTGCGCTTTATTTACTACCCTGTAGGCGAAAACTGTAGACAAGATCACAGAGATAGAGAAGAAGATCGATTATGGATTAGTTTACAGTAATTTTGTGGTTATTAGAGATAAACGAGTAATTTTTGAGGCTAGCAGATCATCATAAATATGGATTTTTCTCACCATATCTGAAGTTTTGTTTTCACTTTGTCCTAAGTTGCTAGAATATCATTTACATATATGAAGAGCTGAAGAATGAGGTTACACTTTGTATTATTCAAAGAGAAATGATATATAAGAATAGAAGAACACATGTATGTATCCAAAGGGTACAAAGCAGGTCTGCAAGTACAGTGTTTTGACAACCTCTTTGTTGAACACTCGGAACTTCTTTGAAAAACAAGTTACCACTCTCATAACAACTACCTGCAGAATATTTGGTCTTTGCATAACTTTTTCCCACTTTGGATTATTGTATCCAAGAATTTACAATGTGTTCTTTTCCGAGAGCTGCTGGAGAATAATCAAATCTATCAAAGCCAATCCATACTTGAAGTTACTCAAAAATATGGCCGATGCAGTGCGCGCACTGCTGTATAACAACGCGAGAACTCACTAGGTGAAGGTAATGCTGCAATGCTCATTAAATGGCTAGATGTTGCTGATAATGATGGCAATTATGGCAGGGTCAAAATGGGATGAAGCACGATGGAGTTGCGTCAGAGGCTGCGCTAGAAGCGCCGCGGTAAATATAGCGCTCGGAATCGAGATAGATCCATCGCGAACTACAGCGAGAATGGTGTCAGAAAGGGTCCTCTCTAGATTCTAAGCGTAAACGGCTACACTCCGCTGCACTTCATGTCGTTTTGATCCTACTGCAGATTGCTCATCCTTGATTTGTAGTAATATAATGAAAAATTTCCAATTTCTCTCGAAAGAGGTAAAAGATTCAATGGGAAAAAGATATCCAAAGATTCTATATATTCAGAGGAAGATAAAGATCTGCACAACAGCTGCGTAGATCTTCATGTTTTTGAATCTAACATTCACTACCATGAAGCATACCATTCCGAGTATCGGCGGCAGAAGTTGCCGGCGGCTCTGACATGTTATTTGGTGTGGAGGCGTCTTGCATTCTTTTTGTGGCAGCTACAACAGCCTTTTCGAGACAATTCTAAAGCAATGATGAAAGAACGAGATTTTCCAGACGAGAAAAAAAATCCTAAAGTTGAATTCTGTTAAATCATTCTGCGTGCTTCATATGCAATAGAATGGAATCATAAACAAAACCTACTTTTTCGCTATCTCCAGCCTGCTTGGCTTTCTGCGCAGCACAAGTAGTACAAAGGGTGCCATCGATAGAAATAGTTTGACCGAAAAAGAGAAGAAACATTTTGAAAAAAAAAAAACAGAATTACCTTACCTAACAGAATCAAAATAAAATATCCAACAAAAACTGTTTGAAATCACCTGGATACGATTCTAACTGAGCAAGACGAGCTGAAATTGCTTCAATCTGTTTACATTTCTCTTCTAACATAGCACAGTACTGCTGTTCTGCACTTTCCTAAACCGCTATTTATTTCCATGAGACAAACAGAAGTGTGAGCAACTGGTTTCTATTTGATATCGGAACTATAAATTGAAATCTACTGTTTTAAAACCGTGATAGTCAGATGGGTATCGGTTGCACACCGTCATTACCGAAGGAGTTTTGAAAATAAATCTAATCATCAATTGAAACCTGGGAAAATATAAATATACTTTTTATTCTTTTCTTCTGACCGTTACCCGAATCAAAGTCGGAAATTGTGTAAGATCTCCTGACTGCTACAGTCAGTTGTTCACATCAGAATACACATGCTTCCGCTAGCTTGAACAAGAAGTTTAGGAGATCTTCTCTCATCTCACGAAAAAGTGTATTTTCTGCAAGTTGGCTGAGTGACGAACAACATCTTGATTAAATGGGAAAATTCGAGATGGGTAACAAGAAATGCGAATAAAAACTAAGCGCCCCAATTCTTTGCAAGAAAAATTGGTTTTTGACAAAAGAAACTTTATTTGGTAGTTAGTGAGAAACAGGACAGAAACAGCAATCGTCATAATGGAGTGAAGTACTGCATTGACGATGTTCAATGAAGGAAAGTCTATTCTCTCCAAGAGAACTCACTAATTCAAAACAAAAGCATTAAAAGCATCAAATAAATTTTAGATTTATGTTTCTCCCATCGCTTTTTAAGAATCTACTATTCTTAATCCCTCAGACTTACAAATGTCCAAGATTCTACACACATTTTCAATTTTCCAGTCTTTAGGACTGCCGAATCGTTCTTCTGGAAGACACTTTTTTCCTTTATGAACCTTTCTTTTTCAAACCTGAATAAAAAAAACTATATTGAAATGGAGCTGAATTGAAATCATACGTTTCGGTCCATCCGAAAGGAAGGTGCTCAAAGCCCAACACCTTATCCTTTATTTTTTGGAGACAATTAATTCTCCAACATATCGAATGTTCGAGTTGCTACACCACAGAAGTTTCCAAACCTTCCAACAAGTGCGTTGTTCAGTTAAAAAGAGTTAACATGATAACAATTGGATGGAAAAAGGACGTTCCATTTATCACTGCGATAAGTAATGCAAAAACATCCGATCCGTGATTAGGCCAAAGAAAGTAGGAATATTTTCTTAACGTGCTTAACTGATTGAAAGCAAATTATTTGAGAGGAAGTCATTTAGTTAGTTGTCCAGCAGAAATTTGTGGCAAGTATTACTGTTCTACTCTCTTTACCCTTCTCTCTCAACTAATCTAGCTCTCTGCAGAGATAAAGAGAAATACCAAAACAAGGTCTGCCTCGAGGTAGAAATTGAAAAGTTAGAGATGTTGGAGTATTGTATGCGAAAAGGCACTGGTTTCTGCACGTTATATCACTAACGAGCAGAAAATGAAGCAACTACAAGCATATGATATTCCATCAAACACCAACTACTGTCTTTGAAAGAGTCCACTAATGTCGAGAACCAACCAACGAAATTGTGCATAAATCTTAACCAATTTCAAAACTCCATGCAAAAGTGATCTCAAGAGATCGATTTCTTTGTTTTTTTTTCTGCATTAGAATGCTTCATAAAACCAACAAAATATCTCATAACATGTATGTCGGATAACCTCTGTCAGAGAAGGCTAAAGGATATGAGCAAGAAGAGAGATTGCAAACTTCCAGCTAAACAATACATTAAATCCAGTCTGAATAGGAGCTGTAGGAGAACAACGGACCTGGAAAACGTGGTACTCCTCTCGGATCTTACAACACTCGTGAGTAAGCTCATCGAACTGAGTTTGTATTTTAAGGAGTTCGTTAGATTTTGCAGTCTACAAACATGTAAGTGGATATCACAAACTCCAAAGAAAGAAAACGAGTGGAATCACCAAATCAGACTGAAGTTTCTCTTCAGCAGAACGATATTCAGCAATAATGGTGTCACGGCTCTTTATTTCAAATCTCAGTGACTCTGTCTTCGCAATTTCTTGCCGATAATGCTCCTGAAATTTGAGTGGTACGTCCCAGTGCTCACTTCGAATGAGAAATATATAGGAAACAAATACATGTCCTAACCTCTTTCTCCAATAGTGAATTTTTCTCGCTGAGTGCAATTTCAAGATCATGCTGACACCGGGAAAGTGTTGCAGAGAGTTGTTCCATTTCTTCTTTACTAGCACTGTTCGCAGATTTCTGAGAAAGGAATTGCAATATAGATACAACCATTTTGAATAGGAACTTGTACCTGACGAAGGTAATCAAGCTCGACAGACATTTTCTCGTTCAGTAAGCGCAGTTCGTCCAAGCGACTGGTAGACTCTTGAAGCTACAAAGGTTTAAGTTTTCCACCCAGTTTCGAGGAAATATTGAGATCAAATATTCAAGAAGTTAAAACCGTAAAAATACTACCCTGAGAAAGGAATAGATAGGTAACTAGCGAAAAAAAATACTAGAATTTAGGTAATTGGACGACACGTAAATGGATAAGATGACATTTAAAATGTTGACTGTTGTAGTGTTTGGTATAAAGGTCTGGTAAAATTATCATCCAACATCATCATAAGACATCAGGAACGTTACCTTTTTATTCAATTCAGCCATGCAACGCTTCGATTCCATTTCTGTTTTCCGTGCATTCTGTTCCCTAGATAGAGAACTACGCAGTTCGTCGATTTCACTGTGAGCCTGCGATAATTTGAGCTGCAGCTCACTATTAAGTAGGTTTGCGAACATACTTTCTTGAGTAAGTTTATCTCCCACATTTCGTAAGGTCTGAAAATGATGTGTATGAAATGCTATCGCCAGGAAATCGCAATAAAAAGGAAAAAAAGAAAACTAATTTTCGAAAAAGGCTCAACAAGCAGAATGAAACTAGAACAGAAACACTTACACGACACTCCTGATCCAACTTCTCAGCCTCAACCAGCTTATTATCAATCTGCTTTTTCATGTCTATCTCACATTCCTAAATTAAGAATTTGTCTGTTTTTAGCGTTCCAACTGTTTCGTGCACCTCATAGCGTAGAACAATAATTATTACCCTTAAAGATTGTATTGTTTGTTCGTAAGATGCAACACATGATCTTAGGCCCGAAATTTGTATCTTATGCTCTTCCAGCAATTTTTCACTTTCCAGTTGAAATCGCTCTAACTCTTGGTTCTTTTTGAGCAGATCTGCCGAGTGTTTTGTTTCCGTACGGAGTCGATCAAGTTCATCAGTCAAAAGTTGCTTCTACAACATTACGGAAATATATTTCAGAAAGATGAAGATTACAAAGACAACTCAAAAGTACCTCCTCTTTGATTTTAATAAGCTCTGCGTCCTTATTCGTGATATCCTTCAATAATTTCTCCTCTTCTTTCCGAACTTCAACATTTTCCGTTTCCAGAAAGGAACATTTCTCTCGCAGATACTCCTGCTCCTGCACAAAAAAAAATATTAATGAAAATTTCGTACATTAATTCGAAGCACTTTTTTCGCTCACAGTGGTTCCAAAGATTTTCTGGAGACTTTTTTTTGAAACTATTTGCTCGACAATTTGCTAATAAAAACAGACTAGTTTTCACCATTACCCTTGTCATTTTCAACTATGTACTATCAGTGCTGTTACGTCTAAAATATTCAGGTCTGCAATACCTTCGTCTACATTACGTGAGCGTGAACGATCTCAGTTAGAATTTCCATAGGTGGCTTAGTTTTCCTCCTTAGGTTTACAAAATTCTCACCCTTTCATTGCGCAGCATCATTTCCTACATGAGTTATAATGCGCTTCTCCTATGCGGTCTCTACAGAAACTCGTTAATTATGTATACCACAAAACATGCAGATTCTTCGCAACTTTTGCATCCCATGAACATCATTTTCGGAAAGTTCAATCTGTAAGGTTGAAGAAATAATACGTAAGAGTAGAGTTGATGACAATAAAAGGAGGAAATAACCAAGCATCTTTAACATATTTTAACAGCGAAAAGGTATTTTAACATGAAAAGTACAAAAACTTTTGGAACACCGTAGTACTGATGTGATGCTATAATTAGTTAATATAATGCTCTACAAGCATCACTGTCAGCGACGATCTTGCAACACTTCCTGTAGTGTTCGCGCAGAAATATTGGTCCATTAATCGCTTGTATCCGTATCACTGATTTATTTTTCTTCTAGATGCAGCAAAAATTTATCAATCGCTATATGCGCTTTCTCAGATTACGAACTTGAAAATTCTTCGAACGAAAATGCCGATATTATTGAGAAGGCCTCATAATCTACGATAAGAGTGAGGTGAAGTTAGTCATGTTAGGTTAGAACTTGTCCTGACATTTGAATCAGGACCCCAATTCTGTGTTGTTGTTATGCTATACTTTTGGCACAGTATCATATATCCATTATACAAACATTAGGCATTGTAAAGAGTTATATTTTGGTGGTCGCCCACGAAGTTTGTTTATTCAACGATTGCTGATGAGGCTATTTTATTAACGACCACCCACAACGGGCATTCCTGTGTTTGTGGCTCCCAATGAGCACACCGTCCTCGTTCGCCTATCAATAAATTGTTATTACCACTGAACCACCTGTATTCTGAGGCATTAGCTTTATCGCTCTACTAATAGGGCACAAAAAAGGAATCACATAATTCATTCGCACCATCACAGAACTGCCGGGATAGAAAACTCCTTTTTTTGCAGAAGTGCAACCACTTATTCAATAAAGAGCAGCAACAGTAACAACATAACATGCACTTTCTCTTGAGTCGTATTAAAGACATCACTCCACGAATCTGATGTGGTACGGATTTCTTATAAAGGATAGTAGATTATGGAGAGGAGGGTGATTCTGTCCATTTTTTCCTAATCGCCGTAAAAAAAGGCCCGGAAGATACGGCTTCAGGCGTTCTGGCGCACTATTTTCAACAGGGAGTTCGACTGGAGCACGCCAGCCTTGTGCGACGCCGAATCTTCCGGGTCGTCTTTTACGGCAATTAGAAAGAAATGGACGAAATTACCCTCCTCTCCATAATCTACTATCCCTTATAAGAATACTCCACCTGAAATCTGCGCCACCTCAGATTCGTGGGGTGATGCCTTTAAATGAGGAAGTATGGAGACGAATGAACACTTACAAATACAACAAGAAAAGTGAGCATTGATATACATCATAAATTATATACGTATATATACATACATATAAGTTATAATTTAAACTTATATGTCATATATGTCTCTGTTCTTGTTGTTCCTACTGGAGTTCCCCGAGGAGAGCGGCGTGATGAGTCATCACGAGGAACACTTGCACCTACATTGCTATTTCTGATATCACAAAATCCAGTTCGATGTACGCGGATTAATTGCGTACAGTGCAAAGGAGGATAGAATTTGATACAAGCGTTGGCCAAAAAAGATAGGCGAAAAGGTATTTTAACGTGCAGAAATTCACTGTTTCTCTCGCCACCTTCATGAACAAGTTCCGACTTAAATAACCCATTTCTTTGAAGACCCAAGAATACAGCGAAGGGTGCATAACTGCTCTAACTTCTTTAGAGGCTGTATTTGCAATTGAGAAAATACCTTTTTTTTTCTGAATAACTTGCTTAAATGAAAATCTATCAATAGAATGGAAGTGACAGTAACTCGCTTGGCCTGCAAAAATCCTTAGCTTTTCAGGAAGAGGTGGTGGGATCACTCTGTCGTTGGCGTGCTCCCCACGCTACTCCCTCACCGTTGTTTCTGTATAGGAGGACAATTTATCATAGGACATAGGGGGCGGTCGTTAAATACCGCAACCGAATAAGTGCCTGTAGAGGACGCTGTCGATAGGCCACACTAGGCATATCCTAGGGTAGCTGTGATCACTAAACCACGCCCATCCATCACCACATCACTGAGATCATGTGCCATGTTTGTATTGCAGTAACGTGATAAAATTGACTTCTAGGAAGGTTCAAAGAACAAAAACAAAAAAAAAGAAAAAAGTAGAAAGTGAAAAGAACGTAGAAAATGAAAATGCTAAAAATGAAGCAAAGAGAGAGAGAGAGCAAGAGAGAGCAACGAAGATTTGTGTAAGAACAAAACAACATCCGAAAGCATAAATGAAGCTGACTATGTGATGGCGCGAAGGATTTATACGGATCCTTCTTTATGCCCTATTAGTAAAGCGATAAGGCCGTTGCCTCAGAGTACAGGTGGTTCAGTGGTAGTAGTATACTAATTTATTGATAGGCGAAGAATATATTGATAGGAGAAGACGATATTGATAGGCGACGACGATATTGACAGGCAAAGACGATATTGATAGGCAAAGAAGTTATTGATAGGCGAAAGCGATGTGCTCACTGGGAGCCATGAAACACAGGAATGGGCCCGTTGTGGGCGATCGTTAACAAATTAGCCATAATGAGCAATCGTAGAATAAACAAACTTCGTGGGCGGTCATCTTGATAAGATGACCGTCAAAATATAACTCTTTACAATGCCGAATGTTTGTATAATGGATATATGATACAGCGCCAAAATTATAGCATAACAACGCAGAATTCGGGTCCTGATACAAATGTCAGGACAGACTACGTTCCAAAATAAAAGTTAAAAGGTGTAAAAACGAGAACCTGTTCGTTGGAAGACGTAGATTTGTGAATGAAAAAACTATGTAGAACATATAGATATATATTTGTTACAGTGTTTAATGCACGGAAGATATTGTAATAGTTTGTAAAAGTTTCAATGTTTGTTTTACACAAATAAAACACTATTATTTTCTATTTCTGGGATTTCGTGTGCAAACGTCCGACGTATCTCTATACGTAAGCTACTCCACACAGAAGCAATACCAGAGGTAGCGTGCTCCTGCGAGGCTTGTTTCGCACCCCATTGGAGGATGATGGCCGATGTGATGGGCGGAGCATAAGGCAAACGCAGCGCAATGCTCTGCTGACGCTACAAACTGTTGCGCTGCGCAATTAAAGATCGCCGTTTCCAGTCGTTTCCCTAAGGATAGGTTGTCGCGGAGGCTGCGGGTACCTTACGATAAGCATCCAATTTATAAGTGAGGGGTGTTCACTCCACTTCATCTTCACTACAAAAAAAAAAGGATTTCCCCAACATGTTATAGAATTTTTCTTAGATCGTGAACTAAGAATTTTTTTAGTGTACAGGAATTGCATATTCGTATCGAATAGATTGAAAAGGAAGCAGAAAACTTGTAAATCTAGACTTTTCTGCCTCTATTTTCAGATCTATTTTTTTCAACTTAGATGTCTGAGTGAAAAGACAAATCTGATAAAATATTGCAGCGAATTTCCTCCTCTACTTCCGTATATTGTGAACTAAAACCACTAAATTTTTATGCCCAACTTTGGGCTCCAATTTTTCAACGAAACCATACTGGATGTGTTCTGCACTGTTTACTTCGTTGTGTTCTGGTCACTTCAAGATACCATCAAGCTAGCTCTAATTAAAACAACAATAGAACAGAACTTCAATAGAAACTCCGAAAAATGGAGAAACTTTGTCTTCCAGAGGGGAGGGGATAAAATTGAAGCACTTTATTCTTCACTGCACCTACCTTACGCAGTCTGGATACATCGTCCACAATATCTTGCAGATTGCTCAACTTATGACATAGTTCTTTATTCTCAGCACTCAATACAGCTATCTCCTGTTTCAACGTTGCAAGACCCTTTAAGTAAATGACAAACTTGGATAAGCGAAAAAGCAACCACATATAATGAAAATGAACGACGAAATTCTTTACCTCGGTATTCTCTTCCAACTGTATTCCTACATCATGACTATCAGTTTCGCATTGCGTGCCTTCATCCTAAACTATGAAAATTGCAATACTTTTGCCAGATTTGAAAACATTCCCTGTAGATAAATTAATAAACCGGTTAAGGTGATCTAAAAGGAAAACGAGAGAATTGCTCAAGTGGACTGAAAGAAGCAATTATGTGAAAACTTCGTCGTGGTATCTTCAATCGACAGATAACAGCGCGCGTTCTGCGTATCTGGCAAAAGTTAGTAAATAATTAGGCAAATAAACACCTTTTTATCCAGAATCAGCTCCGCAGCTGCCTCGGAAACCTCTTCTGCAGGATGTTCGGAAAAGCTCTGCAGCAATTCAGCCACGCGTTTTTCTAGAGCAGCAATTGTATTGTGCTTTTCCTAAAAATTAGATGCCCCGAACACTAAGCGGTGAAAATTAAGATGCAAGGCAAAAAAAAAATAATTATATAAAATGTACAGACCTGGACCTCTTTCTGCAGTAATTCTATGGTAGCTTCGCCATCTTTCACCTAAAGGAAGAACAATTTTGCAGAAAAACAATCATAAAGAGTCAAAACCACCTGAAGATCGATGCAGTTGTGTATGCAGTTGCATGAAGTGGCGTTGTGAAGCTAGCCGTTGGGGTCGAGACGGGTGCATAGTTAGCTTCACTCGCACAGCAACACTGAGTGGTGATAGCGAAGGTCCCGTCTCGATGCCAACGGCTAGCTCTACCGCGACGCTTCGCTCAACGGCTGACGCAACTATACCGAGCTTCGGATTGTCTTGACCGTCCGAACATTTGTGTCAGTCGTTTAGCTGTTTGTCCATTAACGTTGGAAGCTTGTTCCTATGAGGGTTTTATCTAGTAAATCCAGTAATCGTGTTAAGATGTCATAAAGCAAAAAAAAAGGAACTAGCGCTAACAAACGACTACCTTCAAAAAACGTCCGAGAAAAATAGCTAATGGCTAAACATCACACAATTTGTGTAATACAATGCAAACTTTCAACGAAGTTGACAAGTACAACCCCAATACAAGATGCTATATAAATTCACTGCAAAATACCTGCTTCTCTAAGAAGGACTTTTCTTGGTACCATGCAGCACTTTCGTTAAGAAATCTTTCGTTTTCCTTTGCTAATCGGCGATTCTTCTTGGTTGAGTGGATCAACTGCCTCACACTCTCCACTGAAAATCTAACTAAAATAAAATCACGCAATTACAATCAACTATGCAATTGCACCATAAAACAGATAGTTTTGATCCGTTTGTAAACCTTGAATTTACCATTCATACTTCAGAGCCGTTGTGCAAATTATACTCGAACAAAGTCGCTTGCTGTCTTGAACAGCTGAACATTCGTTCTCGCCTACGTCTAATCCACATTTTCATATTTAACCATACTGTATCACAAGTACTCCGTCGGCTACGTTGACCAAGAAATTGACTGAATTTGTAACCTTCATCGCAAAAACTTTGAAAAACAGACCTAGAGCAACACCTTCTGTAGTACCATTAACACCCTCGCTTGTTTCTCAGATCTCCTGAAAAAAATGTAGGTAAAACTGTAATCAGTTGGTATTACGTCAGGATTTACGTTTACGTACCGCCGAGACCGCGACGTATGTGACAGACCCAACGCATCCGAGAATGACTATATCAATAGCAACACAAGAAATCAGCTTGATTTTTGAAAAAAAGAGCCCCCAATTGCGACCCAACTCCCTTTTCGCCCAGAAATCATTAGAATGATGATGGGATTTTACTTCAGGGGAGAAATAATTGCACGTCGAAATCGCTATTCCATAACTGCTCTTCTAGACCAATTCATAAAAACAAGCCTAGCATAGGAGAAAAACATGACAGAAAATTAAAAATAAGCTTACTCGAAAAAGCTGCGTACAGATACATTGTTTATACGATGTGCAATAGGTGTTGAAGTAAGAGGTGGAGTCAGGTCACAGAGACTTCCTTTGCTATCCTCCTGAATGAATCAGAATTAAAAAATCAAATGTATGAACATGCTCAGGTACGATAGCGATCATCCTCGCATTGTCATGTAATCAATACGAATTCATTTCTTTTCTTCAAAGTAGAGGGAAATTCCTGATGTATTTTGTACACAACAATAATCAATTCAACTAAAAAAAGATCCCAACGATTGACAATGAATGTTGACCACGTGGCATGTCTTTTTCACTGGTGCTCATCAAATCCGGTGGAATCACCAAATCAGACTGAAGTTTCTCTTCAGCAGAACGATATTCAGCAATAATGGTGTCACGGCTCTTTATTTCAAATCTCAGTGACTCTGTCTTCGCAATTTCTTGCCGATAATGCTCCTGAAATTTGAGTGGTACGTCCCAGTGCTCACTTCGAATGAGAAATATATAGGAAACAAATACATGTCCTAACCTCTTTCTCCAATAGTGAATTTTTCTCGCTGAGTGCAATTTCAAGATCATGCTGACACCGGGAAAGTGTTGCAGAGAGTTGTTCCATTTCTTCTTTACTAGCACTGTTCGCAGATTTCTGAGAAAGGAATTGCAATATAGATACAACCATTTTGAATAGGAACTCGTACCTGACGAAGGTAATCAAGCTCGACAGACATTTTCTCGTTCAGTAAGCGCAGTTCGTCCAAGCGACTGGTAGACTCTTGAAGCTACAAAGGTTTAAGTTTTCCACCCAGTTTCGAGGAAATATTGAGATCAAATATTCAAGAAGTTAAAACCGTAAAAATACTACCCTGAGAAAGGAATAGATAGGTAACTAGCGAAAAAAATACTAGAATTTAGGTAATTGGACGACACGTAAATGGATAAGATGACATTTAAAATGTTGACTGTTGGAGTGTTTGGTATAAAGGTCTGGTAAAATTATCCAACATCATCATAAGACATCAGGAACGTTACCTTTTTATTCAATTCAGCCATGCAACGCTTCGATTCCATTTCTGTTTTCCGTGCATTCTGTTCCCTAGATAGAGAACTACGCAGTTCGTCGATTTCACTGTGAGCCTGCGATAATTTGAGCTGCAGCTCACTATTAAGTAGGTTTGCGAACATACTTTCTTGAGTAAGTTTATCTCCCACATTTCGTAAGGTCTGAAAATGATGTGTATGAAATGCTATCGCCAGGAAATCGCAATAAAAAGGAAAAAAAGGAAACTAATTTTCGAAAAAGATTCAACAAGCAGAATGAAACTAGAACAGAAACACTTACACGACACTCCTGATCCAACTTCTCAGCTTCAACCAGCTTATTATCAATCTGCTTTTTCATGTCTATCTCACATTCCTAAATTAAGAATTTGTCTGTTTTTAGCGTTCCAACTGTTTCGTGCACCTCATAGCGTAGAACAATAATTATTACCCTTAAAGATTGTATTGTTTGTTCGTAAGATGCAACACATGATCTTAGCCCCGAAATTTGCATCTTATGTTCTTCCAGCAATTTCTCACTTTCCAGTTGAAATCGCTCTAACTCTTGGTTCTTTTTGAGCAGATCTGCCGAGTGTTTTGTTTCCGTACGGAGTCGATCAAGTTCATCAGTCAAAAGTTGCTTCTACAACATTACGGAAATATATTTCAGAAAGATGAAGATTACAAAGACAACTCAAAAGTACCTCCTCTTTGATTTTAATAAGCTCTGCGTCCTTATTCGCGATATCCTTCAATAATTTCTCCTCTTCTTTCCGAACTTCAACATTTTCCGTTTCCAGAAAGGAACATTTCTCTCGCAGATACTCCTGCTCCTGCACAAAAAAAAAAACAAATATTAATGAAAATTTCGTACATTAATTCGAAGTACTTTTTTCGCTCACAGTGGTTCCAAAGATTTTCTGGAGACTTTTTTTTTTGAAACTATTTGCTCGACAATTTGCTAATAAAAACAAACTAGTTTTCACCATTACCCTTGTCATTTTCAACTATGTACAATCAGTGCTGTTACGTCTAAAATATTCAGGTCTGCAATACCTTCGTCTACATTACGTGAGCGTGAACGATCTCAGTTAGAATTTCCATAGGTGGCTTAGTTTTTCTCCTTAGGTTTACAAAATTCTCACCCTTTCATTGCGGAGCATCATTTCCTACATGAGTTATAATGCGCTTCTCCTATGCGGTCTCTACAGAAACTCGTTAATTATTATCACATCAGTACTACGGTGTTCCAAAAGTTTTTGTACTTTTCATGTTAAAATACCTTTTCGCTGTAATAAAATAGAAATTACCAAGCATGCTTTAAATATTTTAACCAAAAGGTCCTTTTATTGATAGTACAACATGTTGTTGAACAAACTGATGTACAAATTAGTTAATATAATGCTCTACAAGCATCACTGTCAGCGACGATGTTGCAACACTTCCTGTAGTGTTCGCGCAGAAATATTGGTCCATTAATCGCTTGTATCCGTTTCACTGATTTATTTTTCTTCTAGATGCAGCAAAAATTTATCAATCGCTATATGCGCTTTCTCAGATTACGAACGTGAAAATTCTTCGAACGAAAATGCCGATATTATTGAGAAGGCCTCATAACCTACGATAAGAGTGAGGTGAAGTTAGTCATGTTAGGTTAGAACTTGTCCTGACATTTGTATCAGGACCCCAATTCTGTGTTGTTGTTATGCTATACTTTTGGCACAGTATCATATATCCATTATACAAACATTCGGCATTGTAAAGAGTTATATTTTGGTGGTCGTCTTATCAAGATGACCGCCCATGGAGTTTGTTTATTCAACGATTGCTGATGAGGCTATTTTATTAACGACCGCCCGCAACGGGCATTCCTGTGTTTGTGGCTCCCAATGAGCGCACCGTCCTCGTTCGCCTATCAATAAATTGTTATTACCACTGAACCACCTGTATTCTGAGGCATTAGCCTTATCGCTCTACTAATAGGGCACAAAAAAGGAATCACATAATTCATTCGCACCATCACAGAACTGCCGGAATACAAAACTCCTTTTTTGCAGAAGTGCAACCACTTATTCGATAAAGAGCAGCAACAGTAGCAACATAACATGCACTTTCTCTTGAGTCGTATTAAAGACATCACTCCACGAATCTGATGTGGTACGGATTTCTTATAAAGGATAGTAGATTATGGAGAGGAGGGTGATTCTGTCCATTTTTTCCTAATCGCCGTAAAAAAAAGGCCCGGAAGATACGACTTCAGGCGTTCTGGCGCACTATTTTCAACAGGGAGTTCGACTGGAGCACGCCAGCCTTGTGCGACGCCGAATCTTCCGGGTCGTCTTTTACGGCAATTAGGAAGAAATGGACGAAATTACCCTCCTCTCCATAATCTACTATCCCTTATAAGAATACTCCACCTGAAATCTGCACCACCTCAGATTCGTGGGGTGACGCCTTTAAATGAGGAAGTATGGAGACGAATGAACACTTATAAATACAACAAGAAAAGTGAGCACTCATATACATCATAAATTATATATGTATATATACATACATATAAGTTATAATTTAAACTTATATGTCATATATGTCTCTGTTCTTGTTGTTCCTACTGGAGTTCCCCGAGGAGAGCGGCGTGATGAGTCATCACGAGGAACACTTGCACTTACATTGCTATTTCTGATATCACAAAATCCAGTTCGATGTACGCGGATTAATTGCAGTACAGTGCAAAGGAGGATAGAATTTGCTACAAGCGTTTGCCAAAAAAGATAGGCGAAAAGGTACTTTAACGTGCAGAAATTCACTGTTTCTCTCGCCACCTTCATGAACAAGTTCCGACTTAAATAACCCATTTCTTTGAAGACCCAAGAATACAGCGAAGGGTGCATAACTGCTCTAACTTCTTTAGAGGCTGTATTTGCAATTGAGAAAATACCTTTTTTTCTGAATAACTTGCTTAAATGAAAATCTATCAATAGAGTGGAAGTGACAGTAACTCGCTTGGCCTGCAAAAATCCTTAGCTTTTCAGGAAGAGGTGGTGGGACCACTCTGTCGTTGGCGTGCTCCCCCCGCTACTCCCTCACCGTTGTTTCTGTATAGGAGGACAATTTATCATAGGACATAGGGGGCGGTCGTTAAATACCGCAACCGAATAAGTGCCTGTAGAGGACGCTGTCGATAGGCCACACTAGGCATATCCTAGGGTAGCTGTGATCTCAGTGATGTGGTGATGGATGAGCTAAACCACGCCCATCCATCACCACATCACTGAGATCATGTACTATGTTTGTATTGCAGTAACGTGATAAAATTGACTTCTAGGAAGGTTCAAAGAACAAAAAAAAAGAAAAAAGTAGAAAGTGAAAAGAACGTAGAAAATGAAAATGCTAAAAATGAAGCAAAGAGAGAGAGAGAGAGAGCAAGAGAGAGCAACGAAGATTTGTGTAAGAACAAAACAACATCCGAAAGCATAAATGAAGCTGACTATGTGATGGCGCGAAGGATTTATACGGATCCTTCTTTATGCCCTATTAGTAAAGGAAACCCGTTGCCTCAGAGTACAGGTGGTTCAGTGGTAGTAGTATACTAATTTATTGATAGGCGAAGAATATATTGATAGGAGAAGACGATATTGATAGGCGACGACGATATTGACAGGCAAAGACGATATTGATAGGCAAAGAAGTTATTGATAGGCGAAAGCGATGTGCTCACTGGGAGCCATGAAACACAGGAATGGGCCCGTTGTGGGCGATCGTTAACAAATTAGCCATAATGAGCAATCGTAGAATAAACAAACTTCGTGGGCGGTCATCTTGATAAGATGACCGTCAAAATATAACTCTTTACAATGCCGAATGTTTGTATAATGGATATATGATACAGCGCCAAAATTATAGCATAACAACGCAGAATTCGGGTCCTGATACAAATGTCAGGACAGACTACGTTCCAAAATAAAAGTTAAAAGGTGTAAAAACGAGAACCTGTTCGTTGGAAGACGTAGATTTGTGAATGAAAAAACTATGTAGAACATATAGATATATATTTGTTACAGTGTTTAATGCACGGAAGATATTGTAATAGTTTGTAAAAGTTTCAATGTTTGTTTTACACAAATAAAACACTATTATTTTCTATTTCTGGGATTTCGTGTGCAAACGTCCGACGTATCTCTATACGTAAGCTATCGATACTCCCACAGAAGCAATACCAGAGGTAGCGTGCTCCTGCGAGACTTTTTTCGCACCCCATTAGAGGATGATGGCCGATGTGATGGGCGGGGCATAAGGCAAACGCAGCGCAATGCTCTGCTGACGCTACAAACTGTTGCGCTGCGCAATTAAAGATCGCCGTTTCCAGTCGTTTCCCCTAAGGATAGGTTGTCGCGGAGGCTGCGGGTACCTTACGATAAGCATCCAATTTATAAGTGAGGGGTGTTCACTCCACTTCATCTTCACTACAAAAAAAGGATTTCCCCAACATGTTATAGAATTTTTCTTAGATCGTGAACTAAGAATTTTTTTAGTGTACAGGAATTGCATATTCGTATCGAATAGATTGAAAAGGAAGCAGAAAACTTGTAAATCTAGACTTTTCTGCCTCTATTTTCAGATCTATTTTTTTCAACTTAGATGTCTGAGTGAAAAGACAAATCTGATAAAATATTGCAGCGAATTTCCTCCTCTACTTCCGTATATTGTGAACTAAAACCACTAAATTTTTATGCCCAACTTTGGGCTCCAATTTTTCAACGAAACCATACTGGATGTGTTCTGCACTGTTTACTTCGTTGTGTTCTGGTCACTTCAAGATACCATCAAGCTAGCTCTAATTAAAACAACAATAGAACAGAACTTCAATAGAAACTCCGAAAAATGGAGAAACTTTGTCTTCCAGAGGGGAGGGGATAAAATTGAAGCACTTTATTCTTCACTGCACCTACCTTACGCAGTCTGGATACATCGTCCACAATATCTTGCAGATTGCTCAACTTATGACATAGTTCTTTATTCTCAGCACTCAATACAGCTATCTCCTGTTTCAACGTTGCAAGACCCTTTAAGTAAATGACAAACTTGGATAAGCGAAAAAGCAACCACATATAATGAAAATGAACGACGAAATTCTTTACCTCGGTATTCTCTTCCAACTGTATTCCTACATCATGACTATCAGTTTCGCATTGCGTGCCTTCATCCTAAACTATGAAAATTGCAATACTTTTGCCAGATTTGAAAACATTCCCTGTAGATAAATTAATAAACCGGTTAAGGTGATCTAAAAGGAAAACGAGAGAATTGCTCAAGTGGACTGAAAGAAGCAATTATGTGAAAACTTCGTCGTGGTATCTTCAATCGACAGATAACAGCGCGCGTTCTGCGTATCTGGCAAAAGTTAGTAAATAATTAGGCAAATAAACACCTTTTTATCCAGAATCAGCTCCGCAGCTGCCTCGGAAACCTCTTCTGCAGGATGTTCGGAAAAGCTCTGCAGCAATTCAGCCACGCGTTTTTCTAGAGCAGCAATTGTATTGTGCTTTTCCTAAAAATTAGATGCCCCGAACACTAAGCGGTGAAAATTAAGATGCAAGGCAAAAAAAAAATAATTATATAAAATGTACAGACCTGGACCTCTTTCTGCAGTAATTCTATGGTAGCTTCGCCATCTTTCACCTAAAGGAAGAACAATTTTGCAGAAAAACAATCATAAAGAGTCAAAACCACCTGAAGATCGATGCAGTTGTGTATGCAGTTGCATGAAGTGGCGTTGTGAAGCTAGCCGTTGGGGTCGAGACGGGTGCATAGTTAGCTTCACTCGCACAGCAACACTGAGTGGTGATAGCGAAGGTCCCGTCTCGATGCCAACGGCTAGCTCTACCGCGACGCTTCGCTCAACTATACCGACGGCTGACGCAACTATACCGAGCTTCGGATTGTCTTGACCGTCCGAACATTTGTGTCAGTCGTTTAGCTGTTTGTCCATTAACGTTGGAAGCTTGTTCCTATGAGGGTTTTATCTAGTAAATCCAGTAATCGTGTTAAGATGTCATAAAGCAAAAAAAAAAGGAACTAGCGCTAACAAACGACTACCTTCAAAAAACGTCCGAGAAAAATAGCTAATGGCTAAACATCACACAATTTGTGTAATACAATGCAAACTTTCAACGAAGTTGACAAGTACAACCCCAATACAAGATGCTATATAAATTCACTGCAAAATACCTGCTTCTCTAAGAAGGACTTTTCTTGGTACCATGCAGCACTTTCGTTAAGAAATCTTTCGTTTTCCTTTGCTAATCGGCGATTCTTCTTGGTTGAGTGGATCAACTGCCTCACACTCTCCACTGAAAATCTAACTAAAATAAAATCACGCAATTACAATCAACTATGCAATTGCACCATAAAACAGATAGTTTTGATCCGTTTGTAAACCTTGAATTTACCATTCATACTTCAGAGCCGTTGTGCAAATTATACTCGAACAAAGTCGCTTGCTGTCTTGAACAGCTGAACATTCGTTCTCGCCTACGTCTAATCCACATTTTCATATTTAACCATACTGTATCACAAGTACTCCGTCGGCTACGTTGACCAAGAAATTGACTGAATTTGTAACCTTCATCGCAAAAACTTTGAAAAACAGACCTAGAGCAACACCTTCTGTAGTACCATTAACACCCGTCGCTTGTTTCTCAGATCTCCTGAAAAAAATGTAGGTAAAACTGTAATCAGTTGGTATTACGTCAGGATTTACGTTTACGTACCGCCGAGACCGCGACGTATGTGAAAGACCCAACGCATCCGAGAATGACTATACCAACAGCAACACAAGAAATCAGCTTGATTTTTGAAAAAAAAGAGCCCCCAATTGCGACCCAACTCCCTTTTCGCCCAGAAATCATTGGAATGATGATGGGATTTTACTTCAGGGGAGAAATAATTGCACGTCGAAATCGCTATTCCATAACTGCTCTTCTAGACCAATTCATAAAAACAGCCTAGCATAGGAGAAAAACATGACAGAAAATTAAAAATAAGCTTACTCGAAAAAGCTGCGTACAGATACATTGTTTATACGATGTGCAATAGGTGTTGAAGTAAGAGGTGGAGTCAGGTCACAGAGACTTCCTTTGCTATCCTCCTGAATGAATCAGAATTAAAAAATCAAATGTATGAACATGCTCAGGTACGATAGCGATCATCCTCGCATTGTCATGTAATCAATACGAATTCATTTCTTTTCTTCAAAGTAGAGGGAAATTCCTGATGTATTTTGTACACAACAATAATCAATTCAACTAAAAAAAGATCCCAACGATTGACAATGAATGTTGACCACGTGGCATGTCTTTTTTCTACGCGAGGGAGAACCACGTTTCCGTAATGCAAGCTAAACTATACTAGTAAGTTTTGCTTTCTTACAGGCAATCGTCATACTCTGAAGAAATCGCGAGCCCATCTAATCTAATTTAATTCATAATTGTGAACCACCAGTACATGAATAAAACACGATAACTCCAAACCAAATTAGTTTCCAGGTACTACAATCTTCAATTAAATTCAAGTAGAGAAAGAAACACATAAACAATCGAAGTTCAATCTCTTACCGCTGAATCTTCCTCGTCTCTTGGAGTGGGATGGCCGCTGTCCCCATCAGTTTCCATCTGAGAGCGGACACCAAGCCGTAACATGCATTCGAATGAATCCTTTGTTAGAACCAACTAATCATATGATTACCACACTGGAAGATTTGAATCCACGCGCCATGTATGCAATTGCGTTCACAGCAATTGAATGTACGACGAGAGAAAGGGGATCAAGCAGGTATTGACAATTTCACGTAGACGGGATTTAGAACCTGATGGGACTGAGCACGAGATTATGAAGGATTCCTCAACTTCAAGTGTTACATAAAAAAGCCTGAAAAAGACTGGTTTCGAGATGACTGAGGCGCATTCGTCGATAGTTCCCTTCCTCCAGCAGGGATGTTCTTTCGAGCAGCAGAATGGAGCAGAGCAAAAAGAATAGCGACGCATAGCTGTGCCAAGAAAAGAAACTTTACGTCTTATGGGAGAGTCAGGCTACCACTTGACTTTACAGACACGTTCCCGGCGCTCTAGCTCGTCATTGCAAATTGGCGATATAGCTCTCGGTCGATTGTTCATCAACTAGCAGTGACTTTAACAGGTGAGTATGTTTCGGTAGAGTATATTGCGAGCCCTAATGGTGAACTACACCCGATGTGAGGATATTCCCAATCAATATCATTCCACTATCAGCAATCGCATACTTTAGCTTGGTAGCGCAAATGCAAGATTTTCGACTCGGTTCTATGTGCATCTGATGGGGCGGCAGGGTCGCATTCGTTCGGGCAAAGGCAACTTCTGGCGATCAGACGTAAATTCTTAGTGGGCAAAGTATGACGTAGGCGAAGTGTATGAGACTTGTCGATCGGCAAATACCGGTTACAGAAATAGCACATGGAAAACTAAATCCAGCACGAAATTCGCTGAAGAGTCAAATGACGTCATCAAGTTCATTCTTCGCAAGCGGAGAAGCAGATGTTGTACTGAATGTTAGCAAACGAATGCACTGAACAACAAGAACTGGCGAAGTGCGAGTGGTGCAACTCGCCCACTAAGTGATGAGCCGTCAAAACATTCATGTTCTAAAGTACGCACAGCAATATAAACCCCCTCACACCAGCCGCGTGCACGCATTTGCTGCGCCTCGTCCAGAAATTGGGTCGTTTTTAGGGACTGCATTGTTGACACGCATGATTCGCGCTTGGTTTGTTCTTTTTGAACACTAATTCTGAGAAAACGCTGGAATGTGTGCACGCGTTCGAGTTCAATTAAGAATCGCAGAAGTTTATGAACTCTTGTGCGCTCATATGCGTCCCATACGGGGTATTGCTGGTATAATACACTGTATCAGTGTCTTTATCCTCCTCCAAACAAATCGGCACCAATTTATCGGAGATAAGAAGCTTAGTTAGTCTTCTGCAGTGTCGGCCGCAATATTCCATGTTTACGAGATATTGCATTCATGGTAGGGTCACAATGTGTCTGATGAGGCGTTACTATAGTGAGTTGCAATTATGCAAGTTGTATCCTGTGCAGCCGTTTCCATCCCATGATGACCACTTCGCCGAAATTTGCTTACGCTACCACGAACAATGTACGCGGAGAAGTATGTGCTGAATGGTTACTTGTTAGGCGTGGGCGCCCAGCATAAAATGATGAGCGCAGCTGGCGGGAGGTACAAGCGGTCGTTCCTTGTGGTCACCTCCCGTGAACCTATGCACGAAGGTGCAGCCACCAACGTTGTGAGAGTTGGCGTTTGTTTTCAAGATCTAATTAGCATAACAACCGTACTTGCGTATCTGACGATCTAACGAATGTCTTCTTTCTCTACTATGCAGAAAATGTAATGTGAATCTGCAAAATCAACCAATCAATTGATCAAAGCATCTTGATCTAGTATCCGATTTTTGCAACCCGAAAGTTTTTGATTTGCACTGCAACATCGCCTAGGCGACCACGCAGATGCGGTAGCGCAGCGTGCACGCATTCTAACCATTAGTGATTATCGATCGATCCGTGTGCGTCACCGCGTTCGACCGATAATGATCTATTGTTATAGACTCGTACGAACTACGTTGCCACGTCCCTGAACTCTGCTGCATGTCATGTAAGGATGGTTTCAGGTCCGACGGCGGAGCTATGAGATGGTCCCACTGCTCAGACATTTGCCGCAGATCCGTCGGAACACTAGGACACAACATGGAGAGCGTGGATTTCTAACTAGCACAATGAGTGTCCGCGTCTTTCATTCTGGTTAAAATCGCGCTTTCATAAACTGCATGACAACTGTTGTCGTCTTGTAACACAACGGGAAACGGTGAAAAGTATGGTCTTTGTAACATGCGTTCTTCTCCATTTATAGTCGGAGTTTTATAGAAGCTCTAACGGGTATCTTCCGTCTTAAGAAAGATGACCACGACAGTATGCCTTCCCTCCAACAATAAAAAGAGTGTAGTATGCATTTCTATAGTAGGGTCGAAACGACATGAAGCACGGTGCAATTGCGTACTCTCGAGGCGGTGCGATGAAGCGTAGCGGTTAGGTGCGCACTGGAACCCTTGCTGGCAGCACCCATCGCTGCAGTTTGCCATGGTCCCACCTCGGCTCCAACAACTGCCTCCACCGTGCCGTTTCGAGCGCGTACGCAAGTGCGCCATGATTCATTTCGATTTGACCCGACTATACTTCACAAATCCTGCAGGGTGAAAAAGACCTATGTAGAGCTCGATGCATCTGTGCAAGCGGTGCGCACGTAGTGGTGCACTGGAGCGCAGCAGGTGGGATCAAAGTGGGACTAGCCTCACTCATCTCCTTAGTCCGAATGAAGCTAGCGATGGTCCCACATCGATCTGCATTGCGAGCTCCACTGCGCTGCTTCGAGAGCTGCAGTTCGTTTTGACCCGAATATAGTAAATCTTTCACGACCAAAGCCCACAGTCGCGACATCAAATTACACTGCTTCCAAACCACTTCAGATGCATTGACTTACAGCTGCACCCACCTATCGTGAAAAAGTACTTCGTTATCATTTTCGTTGTTGTCAATTCCGATAATTGCGGGCGCGATGAACTACAATATTTTCGTCTAGATGTTATTACTACTCCAGGTACCATCCTCTTAGAAAAGCTTAGAACTTACATGATTCTAGGGTCCAAACGGACAGACAAATTCAGTAGAGAACATTGATTACAACTTTATTTGATTACATTACATTAATTACATACTACGAATACATTGCGAAGCG